>NW_015632029.1:231696-232149 GCF_001515625.1 Sinocyclocheilus rhinocerous
GTGTGTGTGTGTGTGTGTGTGTGAGAGAGTGTGTGTGTGAGAGTGTGTGTGTGTGTAATCTGACTGAATGTTCTTGATGTTTATCTGCTCAGATCTTTCCGGATCCCTCAGACTTCGAGCGCTGCTGTAAGCTGAAGGACCGTCTGCCGTCTATCGTGGTGGAGCCGACGGAGGGCGAGGTGGAGAGCGGGGAGCTGCGCTGGCCTCCTGAGGAGTTCCTGGTGAGCGAAGAGGACGAGGAGGACGAGGAAGAGTGCGATGGAAACCTGCAGAACGAACAGATGCAGAACTCTCAGCATTAGAGAGGAACCGACTGACTCTCTCTCTCACACACACACACACACACACACGCACGCACTCACTCACTCACTCACTCACACGCACACACGCACGCACGCACGCACTCACACACACACTCACACACACACTCACTCACTCACACACTCACTCACT
>NW_015632029.1:232686-238010 GCF_001515625.1 Sinocyclocheilus rhinocerous
GTGTGTGTGTGTGTGTGTGTGTGAGAGAGTGTGTGTGTGAGAGTGTGTGTGTGTGTAATCTGACTGAATGTTCTTGATGTTTATCTGCTCAGATCTTTCCGGATCCCTCAGACTTCGAGCGCTGCTGTAAGCTGAAGGACCGTCTGCCGTCTATCGTGGTGGAGCCGACGGAGGGCGAGGTGGAGAGCGGGGAGCTGCGCTGGCCTCCTGAGGAGTTCCTGGTGAGCGAAGAGGACGAGGAGGACGAGGAAGAGTGCGATGGAAACCTGCAGAACGAACAGATGCAGAACTCTCAGCATTAGAGAGGAACCGACTGACTCTCTCTCTCTCTCTCACACACACACACACACACACACGCACTCACTCACACTCACTCTCTCACTCACACACACACACACACACTGATTCCCAGGCATAGAATAGACGATCACACCAACGCATACAGAACAACTGATCCTCTGACATCCGTTCGCTCGGACCATGAGCCGGACTTCATTCCCACCAGAGTGTGTGTGTGTCAGATTATTCCTAGTGATGATGGTGATGGTCTGTCCTGCACTCATTCCTGTTATTTACATGCTTTTCTGAATAACACCAATCTTCCTGACCAGATGCCGTTAGTGTTTGTATGTGGATTTTACTGTTAATATTCTGTAGATGAATGACAGGTAAGATGTCTTTAGTGTGTCAGTCTGCATCAGTCCTGAATTCTGTCGGAGAAACCGCAGCCGTCTTCCTTTCATCTGATATTGCTGTATTTGTCCACAGCAGGACTGACCGTGTGTCATGTTCTTATGGATCCTGTGTTTGTGTGTCTGTATGCAGTATATACATATATGTGTAGATGTCAGTGTTTGTGTTGCGGGTCCGTCACAGAATCACTTCCTGACTGTTCATCTGTAAAGACTCAGGGAGTTTGTGCTTATTTTGTATGTACACCGCTTCTTCTCTGACTGACAGAGGCTGTAAATAAACCATTTGAAAGTGCTTTACAAACCAGTGCTTCCCGAGACTCTCTTCAGACTCTGTGCGTTATAAACGGGACTGTGTGTGTGTGTGTACCTACTTAAACATATTTTTCAGAAATAATTTGTACCCAGAAATGTTAAAACTGAGAAAACCTCCTTTTGGGGACGTCCGTATTTGTAAACGGTATAAAAATTTAGTAAGTGTTTTTAAAATTGTATTAATACAGTCAGTTTTCTGTTAGGGTTAGTTTGTAGTATTTATAACTAGCTGTATATAAAAATAATAGAGGTCTATACAATATTACTGTAAACGTGCGTTTGTGTGTGTGCTTCTGCTGTGAATATACTCTATTTTTTTAAGTGTTTGTTTACTTCTATGAGCTGCTTTGTGAGCGTGAAACAGGCCGTGTGTTTTTATCCTGGATTGTTTCTCTCTCGATGCGACTCGCCACTCAACACAAAGACTTTAAACATATTGTGACTTCCTGCAGAGAATCTATGTATGTGTGTGTGTGTTGTGAATGTGCATGTATACTGTATTTAGTTTTGCTAACCGCACGTTGCCTTCCTGCCTCCATAGGCTCACCTCGAAACTAGCACACTTCCTCTCCACAGAACAGAAATGCTGCTTTGAGCCTCGCGTTTAGTTTGAATTATTATTTATCATTTATTGACTTTTTCAACCAGCTTTGTATTGTTACAATATCAGTAATATTTGAATGTTTGCCCATGTGCAGCAGGAGAACTTCAGACAGATCTAGGGCTTCTGTGAAAACTACAGAAAGCACTGCCGTGGTTTTGCATCCCTGCGAATGGACAGTTGAATTGAGCCCAGTACATTATGGGTGTTGAAGTTTTCCTAAATTTTATGCAAAAGGGAACACAGCCCTTTCTGTTTTCTCTAATCATGCAGCACAGATGAGTTATTTTGGTCATTGTTCAATCAAAAGCTCAGCAGTGAATGAGCTCAGCTGATGTGATGTTAGTAAGAGCTCTGCGTCTCATACTCATTCACTGACAGACTCTCAGTTTCACTTCTGAGAGCTGAAGATCACAAAATGAAGACTTTAACTCTGTTCTTCCTGCTTCGATCTCTTCAGCTCTAGATTGTGTGCTCATCTAGCATTCACATTGTGTTCTGACAGTACTGTACAAATCTCCTGTGAATAGTATGTGGCTTTGGATAAAAGCATCTGCTGAATGAATTCGTGCAAATGATGCATTTATGCAAACGATGCCACTGAATGTTTCAGTAATCAGGCCTTCGGTCAAATTTGTTCTGATTTGGCCATTGAAAGTTTTTCATATTGAAACACAAATCTGAATAGATTCTCTGTTAAGCGACATAAGTGTCTCCTGTTTAATACTGTGTTCAGTACGTGACTCTCAGCGGGCCGAACGAGGCGTTTTAAAGTGAAACGTTCTGGAATTTTGTGTGAAAGATTTCCTCTCGCAGGTTTTGCATCAGGTTCAAGTTGATCTCTCAGTTTGAAAGTGACTTCTGTGTGAGCACTGCTTCATACAGCACTACAATACTGACAATTAACAATGCCAGATCTGTCTAATGTGAGCGCACTGTTATTGTGTGGAAAATTACAGTGGGCAGAATGTCACGGGTCACCAGCTGTGGGGTCAGGGGTCAGGACAGGTGTCGTTTACATCAAGTGATGCTCCCAGCGCTGAGTATGTGTAGAGAAATAACTTACAGAACATCAGATGAACTGCTTTTGCATTAGCGGACCGGCTATCATTATCCTAACATGAGATTCCACACCTGAGGACGGACCCACCGGAGGCTCCACGGATTCCTGCACTTCTGAGAAAATCACAATCAGCGTGTGTGTGTGTGTGTATGTGTGTGTGCGCTTAAGAGAGAGCGCGTGTGTGTGTGTCTGTGTGTATTTTAAATGGTTGTCTGGGTCACTGATATCTGTTCCGTCTCATTCTTGAAATCCTTTCCAGTGGAAACAATTTGCACTGATGCTTGTCTGTCAGTGCGTCTGAACACACTCACACTCACTCACACATTAGTGAGCTCATCTCATAGACATGCATTGTTTTAATGGATTGTTAATGATATTTTCTGTCTTAACCTCTTAATGACCTCCGACCCCTAAATAAACCCTCACAGAAACCTGTGCAAAACACTAGATTCAAATACAAGCACATGTTTTAAAACTAGTGAGGACCGGCTCACCAGTCGCTGTTCAATACGGTTAACTGTATTAGTGAGGGCATTTGGACCTCACAGGTATAGTCAAACCTTCACACACACACACACACACACACGCATTCTCAATCCCATCTGAAAGTTAATGTCTCTCTGTTCGTTAGATTATTATGTAACACACTTTCACAGTGTATCAGAACTCTTACTGTACACATACACATCCATTACTGTGTGTGTGTAAAGGAAAGTTTCTATTCCCAGATGAACACTGAGGAAAATGGCAGATTATTTTACTCTTTCTTTAGTCTGAACATGAAGCACAGCAGCAAGAGTCTGTGTGACACACAAGACAGCAGAACCATGAATAAGACACTTCAGTGCTAGAGAAACACATGAGAAACAAGAGAAGCACAAGAAACACATGAAAAACACGAGAACCACAAGAGAAACACACGAGAAACACAAGAAATACAGGAGAAACAAGAAAACCACACGAGAAGCACAAGAAATACAGGAGAAACACATGAGAACCACAAGAGAAATACACGAGAAGCACAAGAAACACATGAAAAACACACGTTGAGTTTTAATGTCAGTTTACAGGTGATCTGAAGACATCAGCATAATGAAGGAGGAGAAAACAGCAACTATATATGAAATTAAATCCTTTCATAATTCCCCCAAATAACATTAATCATAGAAGTATTCAAACTTACTTGCAGTAGTTCATTTGTTGACCATGTGACGCTTTCATTTTGATTCATTAATAAAGCTAAATGGCCATCGTTTGGATTTAATTTAAATCCCAAATCACATGCTACACACTGTGCATGCATACTGTGCGCTAGATACTCAACTGTCTAGTGTATGAATATTATAAGGTTATTTTGTCAACATCTGAGTCTGAGTCCTCCGTTGTGAGGAAAGCTGACAGCTGACTGCATGAAGTGTTTGTCTGTTTAAGTAGAGCATTATCCAGAGAAGATCTTGACTTCGCTGATGATTAGCTGTTGTTCTTACACCCTCACCAGAGAAAACATCTCGACTCAGTGTCTGTGAACAACAACTAGACTCGAAGATCAACAAGCAGAAAACAGAGATGATTACACTGAATACCTCAAACCCCTCACCAGTTAAAGTACAGGAGTAGACCTCTGTAGAAATGAGGAGTTTGTAGAGCTGGGCTTCATCATTAGACATGATGGAGGGCAGACAATAACATCAAGAGACGCATTAGCAAGACCAGCAACAGCTTTATAACACTGAACAATATGTGGAGGTCCAACACTAAAATGACACTGTATCAGAGCTGTGTGCTTTCCACCTTACTTTACAGCTCTGAATGTTAGAGAACGACAGAAGCACCTTACCTAACTATCAACTTTCCACATGATGAACCTCCAGAATCCTGTAGATCTTCTGCTCCAAAACATCTCTGACCAAATATCTCTAGGCAGTCATTTCTCAGTTCTTCAAAAATGCAGTACACTTAAACAAATGGTTACAAATAAAGTTTGACAGTCACACGCTTGAAGGTGTACAACATGTGCTACAGTTTACTGTACATATAGAATAGTGAAATGTCCACGATCTAATGTACTGGTACTGTACTGTAATTATACTGTATGTGTAAGTATAAAACCCCTGTAGATGATTGGCTCAGCTCTCTCCTCTCTCCATTGTTAGGACGCAGAGATTGCAATACGACTAGATTCTTACCTAACTCTGCTATTAGTTTCAGTGATCGGCATCTTCTTATTGATTTCATGTTATTGTTAGGGCTTATATCCATGATGAAAGTAGAGCGAGCGGTCGGAGGATCGGATCACCAAACAATTACGCGATGAATCTCAGACATATCCAGACGAGATTAGATTTCTCAGAGAACTTCTGAGTTACCTGAAAAGCAGTAATTATCTGATTCACGAACAAATGTAAAAACAATTTGTTAGTGAACTGAGCCGCGCTTTGTGGTTTTGACTCAAAGAACCGGTTCATAAGAGTCATTTATTAATGAAGCCGACTACACTGGCACGCTGCGTGCTCATGCAACCATCGTGCACAGACAGTTTATTAAAAGACGTGTTTTTGCCATTATTTTGCGTTACGCTGTCATCGCCGCGGCTGAAAAGTAGCACATGAAACACTGTTTATATTTATATTTTATTCTGTGATAATTCTGGGGT
>NW_015632029.1:239687-243198 GCF_001515625.1 Sinocyclocheilus rhinocerous
ACACAAGAAACACATTAGAAAAACACGAGAACCACAAGAGAAACACATGAGAAACACAAGAGAAACACACGAGAAATACGAGAGAATCACAGGAGAAATACACGAGAAGCACAAGAAATACAGGAGAAACACAAGAAAACATGAGAAACACACGAGAACCACATGAGAAATACATGAGAAACACAAGAGAAATACACGAGAAAAACACACGAGAAAACCACGAGAACCACAAGAGAAATACATGAGAAACACAAGAGAAATACAAGACAAAAACACACGAGAAATACGAGAGAAACACAAGAGAAAATACACGAGAAGCACAAGAAATACAGGAGAAACACAAGAGAAATAAAAAAGAAACACAAGAAAACCATGAGAAACACACGAGAACCACAAGAGAAATACAAGAGAAATACAAGAGAACCACAAGAGAAATACACGAGAAAAACACACGAGAACCACAAGAGAAATACATGAGAAACACAAGAGAAATACAAGAGAAATACACGAGAAGCACAAGAAATACAGGAGAAAAACACGAGAACCACAAGAGAAATACATAAGAAACACAAGAGAAATACAAGAGAAATACACGAGAAGCACAAGAAATACAGGAGAAACACAAGATAAATACAAGAGAAACACAAGAAATACATGAGAAAAACACGAGAACCACAAGAGAAACACAAGAAACGTCTGAGGTTACATATGTAACCATGGTTCCCTGAGTTGGGAACGAGACACTGCGTCCTCTAGGGGTCGCTATGTGGAACACCTCGTCGTGACCCGTGTCTGAAGCATACATTGAAAAAACACCAACTCGTTGGCCGGCGACAGCCATGACGTCACTACCGGTGCGACTATAGTATAAATAGGTGCCGGGAGCACACATCAATCACTTCTTCGTCTGAAGATTGCGTCCGAAGCATGGCAAGAAAGCTAGAGGACGCAGTGTCTCGTTCCCTACTCAGGGAACCATGGTTACATAAGTAACCTGAGACGTTAGAGAAATACATGAGAAACACAAGACAAATACAAGAGAATCACAAGAGAAACACAAGAGAAATACATGAGAAAAACACGAGAACCACAAGAGAAATACATGAGAAACACACGAGAACCACAAGAGAAATACATGAGAAACACACGAGAACCACAAGAGAAATACATGAGAAACACACGAGAACCACAAGAGAAATACATGAGAAACACACGAGAACCACAAGAGAAATACATGAGAAACACACGAGAACCACAAGAGAAATACATGAGAAACACACGAGAACCACAAGAGAAATACATGAGAAACACACGAGAACCACAAGAGAAATACATGAGAAACACACGAGAACCACAAGAGAAATACATGAGAAACACACGAGAACCACAAGAGAAATACATGAGAAACACACGAGAACCACAAGAGAAATACATGAGAAACACACGAGAACCACAAGAGAAATACATGAGAAACACACGAGAACCACAAGAGAAATACATGAGAAACACACGAGAACCACAAGAGAAATACATGAGAAACACACGAGAACCACAAGAGAAATACATGAGAAACACACGAGAACCACAAGAGAAATACATGAGAAACACACGAGAACCACAAGAGAAATACATGAGAAACACACGAGAACCACAAGAGAAATACATGAGAAACACACGAGAACCACAAGAGAAATACATGAGAAACACACGAGAACCACAAGAGAAATACATGAGAAACACACGAGAACCACAAGAGAAATACATGAGAAACACACGAGAACCACAAGAGAAATACATGAGAAACACACGAGAACCACAAGAGAAATACATGAGAAACACACGAGAACCACAAGAGAAATACATGAGAAACACACGAGAACCACAAGAGAAATACATGAGAAACACACGAGAACCACAAGAGAAATACATGAGAAACACACGAGAACCACAAGAGAAATACATGAGAAACACACGAGAACCACAAGAGAAATACATGAGAAACACACGAGAACCACAAGAGAAATACATGAGAAACACACGAGAACCACAAGAGAAATACATGAGAAACACACGAGAACCACAAGAGAAATACATGAGAAACACACGAGAACCACAAGAGAAATACATGAGAAACACACGAGAACCACAAGAGAAATACATGAGAAACACACGAGAACCACAAGAGAAATACATGAGAAACACACGAGAACCACAAGAGAAATACATGAGAAACACACGAGAACCACAAGAGAAATACATGAGAAACACACGAGAACCACAAGAGAAATACATGAGAAACACACGAGAACCACAAGAGAAATACATGAGAAACACACGAGAACCACAAGAGAAATACATGAGAAACACACGAGAACCACAAGAGAAATACATGAGAAACACACGAGAACCACAAGAGAAATACATGAGAAACACACGAGAACCACAAGAGAAATACATGAGAAACACACGAGAACCACAAGAGAAATACATGAGAAACACACGAGAACCACAAGAGAAATACATGAGAAACACACGAGAACCACAAGAGAAATACATGAGAAACACACGAGAACCACAAGAGAAATACATGAGAAACACACGAGAACCACAAGAGAAATACATGAGAAACACACGAGAACCACAAGAGAAATACATGAGAAACACACGAGAACCACAAGAGAAATACATGAGAAACACACGAGAACCACAAGAGAAATACATGAGAAACACACGAGAACCACAAGAGAAATACATGAGAAACACACGAGAACCACAAGAGAAATACATGAGAAACACACGAGAACCACAAGAGAAATACATGAGAAACACACGAGAACCACAAGAGAAATACATGAGAAACACACGAGAACCACAAGAGAAATACATGAGAAACACACGAGAACCACAAGAGAAATACATGAGAAACACACGAGAACCACAAGAGAAATACATGAGAAACACACGAGAACCACAAGAGAAATACATGAGAAACACACGAGAACCACAAGAGAAATACATGAGAAACACACGAGAACCACAAGAGAAATACATGAGAAACACACGAGAACCACAAGAGAAATACATGAGAAACACACGAGAACCACAAGAGAAATACATGAGAAACACACGAGAACCACAAGAGAAATACATGAGAAACACACGAGAACCACAAGAGAAATACATGAGAAACACACGAGAACCACAAGAGAAATACATGAGAAACACACGAGAACCACAAGAGAAATACATGAGAAACACACGAGAACCACAAGAGAAATACATGAGAAACACACGAGAACCACAAGAGAAATACATGAGAAAAACACGAGAACCACAAGAGAAATACATGAGAAACACACAAGAAATACAAGAGAAACACAAGAGAAAGACAAGAGAAAAACACAAGAACCACAAGAGAATTACATGAGAAACACAAGAGAAATACAAGAGAAACACACGAGAACCACAAGTGAAACACATGAGAAACACACGAGAACCACAAGAGAAACAC
>NW_015632029.1:243326-253618 GCF_001515625.1 Sinocyclocheilus rhinocerous
GAGAAATACATGAGAAACACACGAGAAACACAAGAGAAAGACAAGAGAAACACGAGAGAAACACAAGAGAAATACAAGAGAAATACAAGAGAAAAACATGAGAACCACAAGAGAAATACATGAGAAACACATGAGAAACACAAGAGAAAGACAAGAGAAATACAAGAGAAAAACATGAGAACCACAAGAGAAATACATGAGAAACACATGAGAAACACAAGAGAAAGACAAGAGAAATACAAGAGAAAAACATGAGAACCACAAGAGAAATACATGAGAAACACATGAGAAACACAAGAGAAAGACAAGAGAAATACAAGAGAAAAACATGAGAACCACAAGAGAAATACATGAGAAACACATGAGAAACACAAGAGAAAGACAAGAGAAATACAAGAGAAAAACATGAGAACCACAAGAGAAATACATGAGAAACACATGAGAAACACAAGAGAAAGACAAGAGAAATACAAGAGAAAAACATGAGAACCACAAGAGAAATACATGAGAAACACATGAGAAACACAAGAGAAAGACAAGAGAAATACAAGAGAAAAACATGAGAACCACAAGAGAAATACATGAGAAACACATGAGAAACACAAGAGAAAGACAAGAGAAATACAAGAGAAAAACATGAGAACCACAAGAGAAATACATGAGAAACACATGAGAAACACAAGAGAAAGACAAGAGAAATACAAGAGAAAAACATGAGAACCACAAGAGAAATACATGAGAAACACATGAGAAACACAAGAGAAAGACAAGAGAAATACAAGAGAAAAACATGAGAACCACAAGAGAAATACATGAGAAACACATGAGAAACACAAGAGAAAGACAAGAGAAATACAAGAGAAAAACATGAGAACCACAAGAGAAATACATGAGAAACACATGAGAAACACAAGAGAAAGACAAGAGAAATACAAGAGAAAAACATGAGAACCACAAGAGAAATACATGAGAAACACATGAGAAACACAAGAGAAAGACAAGAGAAATACAAGAGAAAAACATGAGAACCACAAGAGAAATACATGAGAAACACATGAGAAACACAAGAGAAAGACAAGAGAAATACAAGAGAAAAACATGAGAACCACAAGAGAAATACATGAGAAACACATGAGAAACACAAGAGAAAGACAAGAGAAATACAAGAGAAAAACATGAGAACCACAAGAGAAATACATGAGAAACACATGAGAAACACAAGAGAAAGACAAGAGAAATACAAGAGAAAAACATGAGAACCACAAGAGAAATACATGAGAAACACATGAGAAACACAAGAGAAAGACAAGAGAAATACAAGAGAAAAACATGAGAACCACAAGAGAAATACATGAGAAACACATGAGAAACACAAGAGAAAGACAAGAGAAATACAAGAGAAAAACATGAGAACCACAAGAGAAATACATGAGAAACACATGAGAAACACAAGAGAAAGACAAGAGAAATACAAGAGAAAAACATGAGAACCACAAGAGAAATACATGAGAAACACATGAGAAACACAAGAGAAAGACAAGAGAAATACAAGAGAAAAACATGAGAACCACAAGAGAAATACATGAGAAACACATGAGAAACACAAGAGAAAGACAAGAGAAATACAAGAGAAAAACATGAGAACCACAAGAGAAATACATGAGAAACACATGAGAAACACAAGAGAAAGACAAGAGAAATACAAGAGAAAAACATGAGAACCACAAGAGAAATACATGAGAAACACATGAGAAACACAAGAGAAAGACAAGAGAAATACAAGAGAAAAACATGAGAACCACAAGAGAAATACATGAGAAACACATGAGAAACACAAGAGAAAGACAAGAGAAATACAAGAGAAAAACATGAGAACCACAAGAGAAATACATGAGAAACACATGAGAAACACAAGAGAAAGACAAGAGAAATACAAGAGAAAAACATGAGAACCACAAGAGAAATACATGAGAAACACATGAGAAACACAAGAGAAAGACAAGAGAAATACAAGAGAAAAACATGAGAACCACAAGAGAAATACATGAGAAACACATGAGAAACACAAGAGAAAGACAAGAGAAATACAAGAGAAAAACATGAGAACCACAAGAGAAATACATGAGAAACACATGAGAAACACAAGAGAAAGACAAGAGAAATACAAGAGAAAAACATGAGAACCACAAGAGAAATACATGAGAAACACATGAGAAACACAAGAGAAAGACAAGAGAAATACAAGAGAAAAACATGAGAACCACAAGAGAAATACATGAGAAACACACGAGAAACACAAGAGAAACACAAGAGAAATACACGAGAAACACAAGAGAAATACACGAGAAGCACATGAGAAACACACGAGAACCACAAGAGAAACATGAGAAACACACGAGAACCACAAGAGAAACACACGAGAACCACAGGAGAAATACATGAGAAACACACGAGAACCACAAGAGAAACATGAAAAACACAAGAGAAACACACAAGAAACACACGAGAAACACACGAGAACCACAGGAGAAATACATGAGAAACACACGAGAACCACAAGAGAAACATGAAAAACACAAGAGAAACACACAAGAAACACACGAGAAACACACGAGAACCACAGGAGAAATACATGAGAAACACACGAGAACCACAAGAGAAACATGAAAAACACAAGAGAAACACACAAGAAACACACGAGAAACACACGAGAACCAAAGAAACACAAGAGAAACACAAAAGAAACACAAGAGAAACACAAGAGAAGCACACAAAAACACACGAGAAACACACAAGAAATACTGTACAAGAGAAACACACGAGGAGTAAATGAGAAACACATGGACTCAGTGTTTGCTGGTAGAACAGGACAGATCATGAGTCTGACGGCATTGAAACGTCCATCAGCCACTGCACAATAAAATAAAAGACAATTCATATTTACTATAGGACAAGAACTAAATAAACTAATCATTACTAAACCAACAACATGTTTACTAGATCCCATTCCCACTAAACTATTGAAAGAGTTGTTACCTGTAGCAGAAGAGCCTCTTCTCAATATTATTAATTCATCTCTATCTCTACTAGGTCATGTTCCAAAACCATTTAAGATGGCAGTTATTAAGCCCCTCATTAAGAAACCGCAACTAGATCCAAATGAATTGACAAATTACAGACCCATTTCAAATCTTCCGTTTATGTCTAAAATATTAGAAAAAGTTGTGTCCACTCAATTGTACTCCTTCCTGCAAAAAAATTATATCTATGAAAAATTCAGTCTGGATTCAGGCCTCATCATAGCACAGAAAATGTGCTCGTTAAAATTACAATTGACTTACTTCTAGCTTCTGACCAAGGATGTGTCTCAATACTAGTTTTACTTGATCTTAGTGCTGTGTTTGACCATGACATACTCTCAGGCCGACTACAAAATGACACTGGTATTCAGGGACAGGCATTATGGTGGTTTAGATCATATTTAGCAGACCGTACCATTTTGTCTAATTAAATGGTGAAAAATCAAAGTTAACATCAGTAAATTATGGGGTGCCGCAAGGATCCGTTTTAGGCCCTCTGTTATTTTCAATATACATCCTGCCACTTGGCAACATCATTAGAAAACATGGAATTAGTTTCCACTGCTATGCTGATGATACTCGGTTATATATTTCATCAAGACCAGATGAAATTTCTAAACTATCCAAATTGACAGAATGTGTTAAAGATATAAAACAATGGATAACCAGTAATTTTCTTCTATTAAGTTCAGACAAGACTGAGGTATTACTTATTGGACCAAAAACCTGCACACAGAATCTCTTAGAATACAATTTGCAACTATAAGGATGTATTGCTATGTCATCATCTGCAGTTAAAGACCTGGGTGTTATATTAGACAGCAACTTAACTTTCGAAAATCATATTTCATATGTTACAAAAACAGTTTTCTTCCATCTTAGAAACATTGATAAGCTATGGAACGTGTTACCTGTTTCTGACGCAGAAAAGCTAGTTCATGCATTCATGACCTCTCGACTAAATTACTGTAATGCACTACTAGCTGATTGTTTGTTATCTTCAATAAACAAGCTACAGTTAGTCTAAAATGCAGCTGCTAGAGTTATTACCAGGTCAAAAAAATATGATCATATTACCCAAATTTTACACTGGTTACCTATTAAATTCCGTATTGATTTCAAAATATTGCTACTGACCTATAAAGCACTAAATGGTTTAGCTCCTGTATATTTAACTGATGTTCTTATGCCCTATAATCCAACACGCTCTTTAAGGTCACGAAACTCTGGACTTTTAGTAGTACCTTGGATATCTAAGTCCACTAAAGGAGGGAGATAAGTTTCCCATCTGGCTCCTAAACTCTGGAATAGTCTTCCTGATAATGTCCGGGGCTCAAACACACTCGCTCTGTTTAAATCTAGATTAAAGACACATCTCTTCAGCCAAGCATTCGCATAACGAATCTCAATCTCACCCTTGTTCCCAGTTAGATCAGATAAAAGTCACAAGCATATTTGAAACGTTATGAACAGCATCTACGCTAATTCTTTTCTATCTGACTTTCTGTTCCTACCCTGGGATAGGGATACCCTCTCTAGAGATTACTCCAGCTCCAGCGTGGATCCAGCCTCACAGAAACACTTCAGATGACCCCAACTTGAATCAACATGCACAGCTGCCAAAATTTCTCTATATTGTAATCATTATGATCACACTTGTAATAATCGATTATATTGTGATTCTGACAACACAGTCACAAAACCTCAGTGTGTTCACTGAGGAAAATCCTGTTCATTTACATGAATGAAACCCACACAAACACTGCTTTTGTTGACTGACTGATTTAACCAAACGCCTTTCACTAGGAAATTGTGCTAATAATTACAAGAAACAAGCAAGTAAAACATTGAATTAAACATGAAATTTTTGAAGTAGAAAGACAGAAATGGTATTTTCTTGTCAAATGTACTTCAAAAAGTAAAACATTCAATAAGCCAAAGTGCCCAGAGCAACGTCCTTTACCCGTGAATCCGCCACGCTCAACATCATGCATCATATTTAGCCAAATCACAGGTCAGACGTGCCCATCGTGATGAAGCCACGGCAGAATGAATCGCTCAGAGCTTCAGAACGTCTGCAGCTTCAGGCCTCATTATACTTTCACTGTGTTGACTGTCGGCATTTCCAGACAATGAAACCAGTCAAAATCTAGACTGATTTTCACCTTCATGTGTGTTGTTCATGAGCAGTTAACAGTGTGTTGGTGTGATGTCAATCATCATCCGTCTGCTGAAGGTAAGATGGCATGAGTTCATCGCTTTGACCTTGTTTGCGCTGCAGTGACCCCTCAGTGGTTCAGTGATAAACTACACCGACCCTCAGATAAAACACATGCCACAGCGACCGGATCATGGAGACACACACACACACACACACACACACACACACACACACACACTTGTATTTGTGGTTTACGGGGACTCTCCATAGGCGTAATGGTTTTTATACTGTACAAACTGTATATTCTATTGCCCTACACCAACCCTACCCACCCACCTACCCCTCACAGGAAACTGCTGCCAATTTTTGAATTTCATAAAACACCGTTTTGTATGTTTTTTAAGCCTTTTGTTTTACGGGGACACAGGAAGTGTCCACCCACACACACACACACACACACGTCCTCTGGCTCTGAGATATGTGATGCCAAGACTGGCCTCTATTAAAAGGCTTTATTTGTTAAGCTGCCCATTTTTTCCATTGCCCGTACATGGAGTGCATTGAGCAGTGATGTTGCACAAGCGTTCTAACTATAGATTATGTGTGCTGTCACTTATTTAACACACAGCGCCTCACAAACATCGCTCTCATGAAGTCATCCCATCAGACTCTACACTAGAAGTCACTTGTTCATTCCAGCATGTTTTCCTAATCTAACCTTTTTATTGTATGAGAAACAAAAGAGGAAGAATAGAGCAAATACACGACAATCAGTGGTTAAAGATCAAAACCCACAGATCTGTCAAAGTTTAGCTGGGATCTTTCGCAGTGGCAGTTCAGATCACCCCTGCTGGACTACGATGGAACTACACAAAATCATTCAAAATACACCTGTCTTTATAATGATAAAATACACAGATTTACATGAGAACTACCTTTTTAGCGTCTTTACTAGTGAACTAGGACTGAGAGCCTAACTAACAGACGGTAGATGTTTATATACGGTCAGCGCCTAACGGGGCGGGGCTTAGCAGTTCGGAAGTGCTCTGTCATTGGTCAGGTGAGCGTCGAGTCATCAGAGGCGGAAGTTCAGAGGTCTTGCAAACGAAAGGTAGGATAATCATGGATTCCACTGTAAACAGCGAGTTTGCGTCGCGTTTTCTGTGTTCGCGTTCGATCTGAGCTGATGTGGCTATAGCTGTGGCGGTTTGATTCCACTGGAGATGTTTGGATGTCGTCGCGGCTGATATTTACAGTCACTCGGGCGAACGTAAAGCGCTGAAGTGAGTAAATAATGGCACACAGTCAGTGCTGAATCTGATCGACTCGCATCATCTGAGTGAACACTGAGCTCTGGAGGTGATCTGCTCTAATGATCGGTGACAGATGAACACGGCTGTATTACTGACGCGTTCACACACGATTCATTCATTCATTCATCAACAAGTGTGCAGCTTCATAACCCGTCATAACGCTTCGTAACCTGTCATAACACTTCATTACCCGTCATAATGCTTCGTAACCCGTCAAAACGCTTAGTAACCCGTCATAACGCTTCGTAACCCGTCATAACGCTTCGTAACCCGTCATAACGAATCGTGACCCTTCATAACTCTTCGTACCCCGTCATAACGCTTAGTACCCCGTACACCAACCCTACCCCTAAACCTACCCCTCACAGGAAACTGCTGCCAATTTTTGAATTTCATAAAACACCGTTTTGTATGTTTTTTAAGCCTTTTGTTTTACGGGGACACAGGAAGTGTCCACCCACACACACACACACACACACGTCCTCTGGCTCTGAGATATGTGATGCCAAGACTGGCCTCTATTAAAAGGCTTTATTTGTTAAGCTGCCCATTTTTTCCATTGCCCGTACATGGAGTGCATTGAGCAGTGATGTTGCACAAGCGTTCTAACTATAGATTATGTGTGCTGTCACTTATTTAACACACAGCGCCTCACAAACATCGCTCTCATGAAGTCATCCCATCAGACTCTACACTAGAAGTCACTTGTTCATTCCAGCATGTTTTCCTAATCTAACCTTTTTATTGTATGAGAAACAAAAGAGGAAGAATAGAGCAAATACACGACAATCAGTGGTTAAAGATCAAAACCCACAGATCTGTCAAAGTTTAGCTGGGATCTTTCGCAGTGGCAGTTCAGATCACCCCTGCTGGACTACGATGGAACTACACAAAATCATTCAAAATACACCTGTCTTTATAATGATAAAATACACAGATTTACATGAGAACTACCTTTTTAGCGTCTTTACTAGTGAACTAGGACTGAGAGCCTAACTAACAGACGGTAGATGTTTATATACGGTCAGCGCCTAACGGGGCGGGGCTTAGCAGTTCGGAAGTGCTCTGTCATTGGTCAGGTGAGCGTCGAGTCATCAGAGGCGGAAGTTCAGAGGTCTTGCAAACGAAAGGTAGGATAATCATGGATTCCACTGTAAACAGCGAGTTTGCGTCGCGTTTTCTGTGTTCGCGTTCGATCTGAGCTGATGTGGCTATAGCTGTGGCGGTTTGATTCCACTGGAGATGTTTGGATGTCGTCGCGGCTGATATTTACAGTCACTCGGGCGAACGTAAAGCGCTGAAGTGAGTAAATAATGGCACACAGTCAGTGCTGAATCTGATCGACTCGCATCATCTGAGTGAACACTGAGCTCTGGAGGTGATATGCTCTAATGATCGGTGACAGATGAACACGGCTGTATTACTGACGCGTTCACACACGATTCATTCATTCATTCATCAACAAGTGTGCAGCTTCATAACCCGTCATAACGCTTCGTAACCTGTCATAACACTTCATTACCCGTCATAATGCTTCGTAACCCGTCAAAACGCTTAGTAACCCGTCATAACGCTTCGTAACCCGTCATAACGAATCGTGACCCTTCATAACTCTTCGTAACCCGTCATAACGCTTCGTAACCCGTCATAACGAATTGTGACCCTTCATAACGAATTGTGACCCTTCATAACGCTTTATCTGCTGCTGTTTCATCCAGTGTTTTTCCTCTCAAGTCAGGCTCCATTTGTCATTCACACAGGGTTCACTGCGCTAAACTGAGATTTCAGCTCTCATGAAGCACCTGATTCTGTCATATTTCTGTCATATTTCATCTGTCACTGGTAATGAAGGGATGAGGCTGCAGACTGTAGTTTCTGCTGTACAGTATTACTGAGTCATTTGGACACTGATAGAGATTTATAGACTCCCTTGTGAAAAAGAAGTGCACTTAATTGTATTTAATGTGCACTTGTAGTGTACTTCATATCTTATAAATATATATATATATATGTTTTTTAAACTGTACTTGCAGGTCATATAATATTAATGAAATTTAATGCCACTTAAGTGACGTAAAGAGAAACACTTTCATGACTATGTTTATGCACTTTGTAATAATGTCAAATGAAAAGGTTTACTTTAAAGTGCATTTTAATGGCTTTTATCATGTTTTGTCATGCTTTAAAGAAGTACACTTTATTTGATGTTGACTAGCGTACTAAAGCACATGTAAAATATTTATAATTAATAATTATAGTTTTAAGTGTAGTGTGTTATTCAATATTACATTTAAAGTTAGTATTCTAAATTTAAAATTGCAACTTCGTCTTTATAAATAAATGTAAACGTATTTAAATACACAACATACATGATTGATAGAAATTACATTAAAGTGTACTTTAGTTTCTTATAAATGCTTGTCAGTACATTCACGCTCATAAAAAGGTACAAAAGCTGTCACTGCGACGGTAACCTTTAAAAGGTACACATTTGTACCTCATTTACTTGCATTTTAGCACCTCAAAAGTGCATATTTATACCTAAAATGTACACATTCGTATCTTTTAGAAGGGAACTGTCCCAGTGACAGCTTTTGTACCTTTTCTCTGCAAGTATTCAGCAGTACTTTAATCATATATTTCAAAGACAATATAAGTAATTATGAAATTACAAATAAAGATGTACTGAAGCCTGTGAGCTAGATTCTGCATATCTTCTGGCCTGCTGAAATATTCACTCTTTTCAGGATAATGTTAGAATCATGATTGAACCGGTACATACATAAACACATTCATTCCCTTCATATGCTTCAGGTACAAATATTTTCACAATTGGCCCCTAAAGTTGGAAAACAAAGTGAGTTCATGTGGATGTGAATACGTGTGCGGATGCATCGATGGATGGCAGCGGTCCTCCTCTCATTTAGTCTTCATATTAAAGGAATAGCTCACTTAAAAATCAAACTGGGATGAGTTTTGAGTTGTCTGCGGTTAGAGTTAAAGCCGCTTAAAGCACATGTGATGCAAATGAGGAAGGTATATTATATATAGGTGTATATTATATATAGGTATATACAGTATATATATCCCAGACTCAGGTGTGCGTTATGTTTCTAATAATTCAACGACCCAGAGTCACAACCACACCTCTAGACACTGTTCAGACGTTTTATTTCAAGACGTCATGTTTCTGTCCTTGAACTAATTTCTTACGCACCTTGTTAATTCCAAAACGTCATTTTAGAGCTAATAATGAAGGCTTGAGCCATTGATATGCAGACTAATGCAGTTACTAATGCAGTCTGCGGATCTCAGCTAAAAATGCAGGAGGAAACTGGTTAAAGTCAAAAGAGACAGTTCACCCAAAAATAAACACCAAGAAGTTATTGGTCCCCATTGACTTCCATGGTATGTTTTGGTACTGTGGAGGTTAGTGGCTACTGTCACTGTTTGGCTACCAGCATTCTTCAGAATGTTTTCTTCTGTGTTCTTGTGTGTTCAGCTGAAGAAAGAAACTCGTGCAGGTTTGGAGCAGCTTGAGAGAGAGTAAATGATGAGAGAATGATGATTTTTGGGTGAACTGTCTCTTTAAGGCGTGTGTGTGTTTGTGTGTGTGTGTGTGTGTGAGAGAGAGAGAGAGAGAGAGAGAGTGTGTGTGTGTGTGTGTGTGTGAGAGAGAGAGAGAGAGAGAGAGAGTGTGTGTGTGTGTGTGTGTGTGAGAGAGAGAGAGAGAGAGAG
>NW_015632029.1:254052-256059 GCF_001515625.1 Sinocyclocheilus rhinocerous
GTGTGTGTGTGTGTGTGTGTGTGTGTGTGCTGAAGCTGCACGTAATCGTGTGTTTTGTCAGCATCAGCACTCTTCACTCACGTATCACATTTTCCACTGTTACGAGGAAAAGAAAACATGAGCTGCACCGTTGATGAAGAAGCTGACGGCAGACTGATGTCGTCTCATCTTCATCTCGGCAGCGTCCCTCTAGAGACAATATGACGCTCTCACAAACTCACACTGTACAGCTACACAGAAAACAGCGGAGCTGAATAGATGTGAATGTGTGTCTGCAGTGATCTGTGCTGTGTGTTTCAGGACGGGGCGATGGTGTCCCTCAGGGGCCTGTGTTTCCTCCTCACTCTGTTTCTGGGCAGTTTCTTCGGCAGCATCTTCATGTTGGGTCCGGTTCTGCCGCTCATGCTGCTCTCGCCCGCCTGGTACCGCTGGGTCACCGACCGCATCGTGGCCACCTGGCTCACCCTACCGGTGGTACGTTACCTGTACACTATAGTCAGCTTTGTCTGTACAGCGCTTTCTACAATACTGATTGTGTCAAAGCAGCCTTACAGAGTCGGTTTCAGCTAAAGTCATATATAGTTATCTAAAAACTAAAACTATGGTTAACTAAAACTAAAACCGTAAATAACTTTAGTTACTTAAAATTTGAAATAAAATAAACTTTAACTGAAATTTAAAAAAAATTAAAATTCTGCTAGTTGCCAAGACAATATTTCTCATTTTTCATTTAGTTTAACTTGATGTACTAAAATAACAAACTAAACCTTAAAAAAAGCATGCAACAAAATTACTAAAACTTTAATGAAAATTAAAATGAAACTTATTTTAAAATGACATAAAAATAAAAAAAATAATTCAAATTATTATTATTATTAAAAATAAATATTATTAAATTAAAATATTATTATTATTATATTTTGAAAAATAAATCAAAATATTAATAAAAAGTATATTGATATAAAATATATTTTGATGCACTGTAACTCCTTTAGGACTCTTTACTTTGAGGCTGATTCTTATGAAAAGATTTTCAATGAAGTGAGGCCTGATTTAATTTTAGATATTTAAACAAACAAACAAAACATAAAAGATTCATTTTTATTTGTTGTATATATATATATATATAGTTTAGTCATTTATTAATTTTCTTTTTTCTTTTTCACTTGTCTCTCAGCATGAATGTAGCCATGTTAGCTGGCTAAGTTCTAAACACCTCAGATAAATATTTCAGTAATTTAACAGCACCTTCACCTGTGCGTGATGCTCTGTTACTCGTGTTGTACGTGATTAGCTTCCCCAGTGTGTGTGTGTGAGTGCGCATGTTTTTGTGACAAATGAGGACATAAATTTGTATAATGACAAGGGTATGACATAGGTATTACAAGGAGAAGGTGACTTTTCAGGACATTACCCCATGTCCCCACTTTTCAAAACGCATATGGACACTCTGCTGCTAACCAGAACTAGCTCAGATAGAAGTGTTAGTCCATTCAGTCATCAATGACTCGCTCAGACGTTCATTTGGAACACAAACTTGTTATGATCAACCATCATTTTTGTCCATTCTTTGAAAGTCTACATAATCAACATATTCAAGCTTCAGAAAGTACATAAAGACATCATAAAAGTGATCCGTATGAATCCAGCGGTTTAATCTAAACCTTCTGAAGAGATCGCTTGATAAACCTCATGTGTGACCCTGGAGCACAAAACCAGTCATAAGGGTCAATTTCTCGAAATTGAGGTTTATGCATCATCTGAGAGCTGAATAAATAAGGTTTCCATTGATGTATGGTTTGTTAGGATAGGACAATATTTGGCTGAGATACAACTATTTGAAAATCTGGAATCTGAGGGTGCAAAAAAATCTAAATATTGAGAAAATCATCTTTAAAGTTGTCCAAATGAAGTTCTTAGCAATGCATATTACTAATCAAAAATTAAGTTTTGATATATTTACAGTAGGAAATTACTAAATATCTTCATGGAACATGATCTTAACTT
>NW_015632029.1:256120-269929 GCF_001515625.1 Sinocyclocheilus rhinocerous
GAAATTGAGATTTATACATCATCTGAAAGCTTGAATAAATAGCTTTCCATTGATGTATGGTTTGTTAGGATAGGACAATATTTGGCTGAGATACAACTATTTGAAAATCTGGAATCTGAGGGTGCAAAAAAATCTGAATATTGAGAAAATCATCTTTAAAGTTGTCCAAATTAAGTTCTTAGCGATGCATATTACTAATCAAACATTAAGTTTTGATATATTTACGGTAGGACATTTACAAAATATCTTCATGGAACATGATCTTTACTTAATATCCTAATGATTTTTGGCATAAAAGAGAAATGTATAATTTTGACCCATACAATGTATTGTTGGCTATTGCTACAAATATACCCCAGCGACTTAACACTGCTTTTGTGCTGCAGGGACACAGATGTGATTTTTCACTATTATTTATTTTATTATTATTTTATTCTCATGGGTTTAAATAAAAGATTTTTGTTATAAGAGACAACAAAAACGACATTTGTGCATCAAACCCACTCGTTTTTCAAAAGTCACTGAATTTGCGACAGATGAATGTAACATTCTGT
Organism: Sinocyclocheilus rhinocerous; assembly: GCF_001515625.1. NCBI lineage: Eukaryota > Metazoa > Chordata > Actinopteri > Cypriniformes > Cyprinidae > Sinocyclocheilus > Sinocyclocheilus rhinocerous. The sequence goes on from NW_015632029.1 coordinate 256,675, forward strand.
CAGTCAAAAACGTTCACAACACAAACTGTAACGTATGTAACACATAACGCACATGAGAACAAATTTGTTCTTCGCCGAAATTAACAGGTAATTTTATAAAATGTAGATCACGATCTTCACAGCTGTTAAAAAGATTAAGGCGGGGGTTTCAAGATGGCGGCTTGAAGGGAGGCTGTGTAGTTAAGCGGTAGTGTCCCTTTGTTGAGTTTCCTACTACTACAAACCGCATATTATAATTTTAGCACGCTCATGTCTGGCGTTTTCCATTATGAGTATAAATAACTACTTTTTACCGCTCGTTTGTTTGGCTGACATCTACATCATTCAAATTATACATTTGGATTGCATTATGTCTAATATATACTGAGAATGTTAAATCTTAAAGTTTGTACATGGAATGTTAATGGTATTCATTCACCTATTAAGAGAAGAAAGGTTTGAACTTATTTAAAAAAGGAGGGGGTACATATCGCTTTACTTAAGGAGACCCATTTAAATGATCAGGAACATTCTAAGCTATCACAGGGCGAGAGAGGCAAATATATCCTTAATTTAAAAAAAGGTAAGCAAGCAGAGGACTGTTCATCATATCAACCTATTTCTCTGCTGAATGTAGATCTGAAGATTCTTTCTAAAATCCTAGCAACATGGTTAGAAGGCCTTCTCCCTGCTGTAGTAAAGGATGACCAAACAGGCTTTATTGTAGGACGCAACTCTGTCAATAATATGCATCGCCTGTTGAATGTGATACAGTTTGCTAAACAGCAGTCAATAGATGGTCTTGTGATCTCTCTAGATGCAGAGAAGGCGTTCGATCGCATCGAATGGCCCTATTTATTTCATACGTTACATAAATTTGGTCTTGGTGAGCACTTTATTAAGTGGGTCAAGTTATTGTATAATGGATTAAGGCAATTATCAAAGTTTGATAAAATGTGGTTTCATTTTCCAATAAAAGATGATCATTTTTTACATGATTCGTTACATTAATTACCCCCTAGCTACGGAAGCGGATTAGGGCCAAGCAATAATAAAAAACAAAACCATCTCGAGATTAAAGTCATTTTAATGCGAGACTTTTTATTTCGAGTTTAATCACGCATTATAATGACTTTAATCTCGAGATGTTTTTATTTATTTTTATTATTGCTTGGCCCTAATCCTCTTCCGTACTTGACTCTTATATGTGAATAAATTAAATCTATTCATTATGTGTATAAGAGTGGGTTTGGTCACTTCTAACTTGAACGTGCATGTCTTTCATTTCTTGTAGCTGTATAAAAACAGTCTGTTTTGCTGCTTGATGTTGCAAACCGGTATATTATTTCAGTTTATTATCATAATTACACACGTGTTTGTTGCACAGATATTTCTCCCTCTTACTGCACTGTTTTTATTCTAGTCATTTACAAGTGACTAATGAATCAGAAATCTTGCACATTCTCAAGAAATAGTTTACTTGTGCATCTTATATGTGTCCCTGCAGCACAGAAGCAGTGTTAAGTCGCTGGGGTATATTTGTAGCAATAGCCAACAATACATTGTACGGGTCAAAATTATACATTTCTCTTTTATGCCAAAAATCATTAGGATATTAAGTAAAGATCATGTTCATGAAGATATTTAGTAAATCTCCTACCGTAAATATATCAAAACTTAATTTTTGATTAGTAATATGCATTGCTAAGAACTTCATTTGAACAACTTTAAAGATGATTTTCTCAATATTTAGATTTTTTTGCACCCTCAGATTCCAGATTTTCAAATAGTTGTATCTCGACCAAATATTGTCCTATCCTAACAAACCATACATCAATGGAGAGCTTATTTATTTATTTATTTATTTAGAAAAATTGACCCTTATGACTGGTTTGATCAGAAGTGCTCGTTTAAGAGAAATAATTTTAAACCTCCAACCTTTAAAATCTGCATCTGATTTGTTTTTGTGCAGAAAACACCCGCGCCAGGAGCGACGAGTTCGCCGAGAAAAACGGTCTTCCCAAGTACGAGTATGTTCTTCATCCTCGCACCACCGGCTTCACCTTCATCGTCGACACGCTGCGGAAAGGTCAGAGGTCATCAGCGCTCTGCATCATTAGTTCAGAGGATCGAATTAGTCCAGCGTAGATGTTTGTCAGAGCTCAATCTAAACTCATACAGAAGAGTATGGCGCTTGCAACAGCAGGGTCATGGGTTCGATTCCCAGGGAATGCATGAACTGATAAAGTGTAAAGCTTCAAGGACTAGTTCTGGCTTTGCCTGATGATTGTTATTTCTGTTGGCAGGTGATAACCTGGACGCTGTGCATGATATCACGGTGGCGTATCCTCAGAACATCCCTCAGACGGAGCGGCACCTGCTCCTGGGTCTGTTCCCGCGCGAGATCCACTTCCACGTGCGGCGTTTCTCTGCGGCGTGTCTGCCCTCGAGCGCGGAGCAGCTGCAGCGCTGGTGTCAGGAGCGCTGGCGAGAGAAAGAGCAGCGTCTGTGTGCCTTCTACCGCTCCGAGCCGCGCTGCTTCGACCAGCCCGAGGCCCGCGTGCCGCCCTGTAAGAGCCAGCTGAGAGTGGCGCTGATCAAAGCTGCGTCGCTGCTGTACTGGAGCGCCTTCATCACGCTCTGCTGCGCCGGCCTGTGGCTCTGGACCCCCCTCAGACTCTACTTCCTGCTGATGGTGATCTTCTTCCTGTGTCAGCAGCGGGTCACGGGTGGAGTGGAGCTGATGGAGCTGGCCTGTCACCGGCGCTGGAGCGGCGGGAGATCGCTGGAGCTGAAGGAGGAGTGAGAGACGGTTGTGTATGTAAGCCCAGCCACAGCACCTCCTGCTGGAGGAGAGGATGAAGCGCAGCCTGCGGGAGCCACGCACGAGGGACCAGACGGCATCAGCAGTCATCACTGTCGTACCTCCTTGTACTCTTTCAGGTCTTTGTGTTTCTCGTTTGCTTTAGTGGCTCAAATCCAAACCACTTACAGCCATATTTTAAAGAATTATGATATTTTATTTGGTTGCTTTGGTGTATGTATGTTCTGTAGTTACGGAACACAGCCATAGCACATTAGCTTTGAAAGATAATGTCATAAAGGAAAATCCGTTCATCAGCAGCGCGTGGTGTTTTCTCCTGCATGGCTGCAGTTAATGTGACACAGAAACGCAGCGATGAAGCCGAACGCTGGTTTCTTCAGCTGGAATCAGCATGTGATGTTCTCAGACAATCCTCGTGTAAATCAGGGCTGAGTTACCGATATAACAGCTGACCGAACCGAACCTTCCGACCTCTGACCTCTCATCGCTGCTGCCCATAACTATTAGTGTGGTGCTGTGCTGTTTGAACTGGTTTAGTGTCAGTGGTGAAGACCGGCTCACTGTGATGGAGATCCGTGTCTGTATTCACACGCGTGTTTCTCCTCATACACACGTCACTGTCACTATCACTCAGGTATATTCAGTCACTGTAACTAACCAATAAATCAATACGCCAATAAATCGATCTTCTGTGTTCCTTTATGAGCTTGCATCCAGTTGGGTGTATCTGCACGTGTTCACATGAAGGGCTCAGACGTGTTTACTGTGCGTCTCTGAATCAGACGTGTGAAGTCTGAATGTGTGACACACGACAGGCTAAAACATACAGAGATTTTGGTTTATTTTGCTTCAGCATCATGTCTCTTCTTTCAGACTAGTGGAAAGAAAACATCCCAGATACACACTGAAGTGTTCCTTTTATTGCACTTTATCTATCTACGTCTGTAGATTTCAATCTTTAAAGAGTTTTTTTTTTCACGCTGATTTATACAACATTTTACTCCTGAAAACACGGTTGAAAATGTGTTTGTTTTCTGTCTGTTGACTGTATTTTCTGATTTATGGAGCGATAAAAAGAGAAATCCGAAATTCAGAACCTTTAATATGTCAACAAAATCAAACAAGAAATCAAACCTGACTTTATCCAACGTTCAGATTTGTGTTCTGGAAATGTATGCACATATTTAATTATGCAATGCTTCGTTTGCATATTCAGAAATAACATTTCAGAAAACTTGTAATGTAATATAAAAAATACTTGCCGTTCTTAATGTGAAAAGCATGATATCTGTCAGTGAATTAGTGTTTTACTTTAACAGAGCATACTGAAGGTGATGGAGAGAATCACCAGACGTCTGAAGGTGAGGCGGTTGCCGTGACGACAGATGGTGCTCGGTGGTTGCTTAGTAACGTGATGTAGGATGATGTAGGAGCTCAGTCCTCTGCTGATGGGATTCAAGCATGTGAGCGGATGGGAAACAAACACACACGGGATCTGAGGAACAGCACAAGAATCAACACAGACAGGCTTTCCTCACAAAACATCTCTGTCACTTTTAAGGATCAACTTTAAGCTCTTTGTGGTCTTCCAAAAGCATCAGGATTTTATGATTAAAATAAATGTAATAATTAGTGCAAGAAATGATAAATAGGAGAATCGCGTCTCATAAGCTTTAGTCTGAATATGTGGACTGAAGTGTAACTGTTCCCAGTGCTTCATTCAGTTTCTGCCCTTTACACTGCAGGCTAAATGAAGCGTTCGTGATTCCTTCAGTCCGAGCAGAAGATGTGTGGCTGTGAGAGCCTCTCTGCTGCTTGCATCACATCTGAACACACGAGCACCATGTATTCACTCTTCAGAGACCCGTCCGGTCGCAGAGAGGTCACGGGGTCACAGCAGATCTGACTCTGACAGGAGACAAATGTGTTCAATGCTGATCGTTCAGCTCGTGAGACAGCATTCCACACACTTTCAAGAGACAGAAACTGCATTAAACAGGTGTGGGCTGTGAAAGTGGACTTTTGTACAGCGCAGATTACTGTCAAGACTGTAAGTCAGACTTGTTTTCATATTGGTCCGTCCTGCCTAAACTCCATCAGCTGGCTCTTCTGTTTAATCTGAGTCTGAGCGGTTTGGGTTTGGGATGAACTGGTTTTCATATGGACCAATAGCTCTAAAAACTTAATATTCAATGTGTTTTGTAGGACTGTGTTTGATTGGCTGTTGTGTTTGGCCCCTCCCCCTTTTCGCAGCTTTCCACGCCCATTTCTTGAGTCTGGTTTGAGTCTGAAACAGCAGATGAGGTTTGGTGTCATCTCAAACACAGATCAGTGTCGTTCTCCACCGCCTCACTAGCTTCTGATACACACCTGCTTCATCAGTGTTTAACTAGCGACTGCTCTCTGGTGTTTTCTGATGCTTCTGCTTCCAGGAAGCTACAATGGTTTCTCTGAATGGCAGTGAGTTCGTGTCACACCTTCAGCCTCTTCCATTATTAATAATCCGATACTGTCATGTGTTTACTGATACTCAGTGGAAATTAATAACTGGGCTTTAGATTGGACTGTTATGAATAACTGACAGAAAAACAGAAATGAAAGAAATCTTCCCTTCATCTGAAAGTCACGTGACTGATGTTCATGTACAGGTGTGTGCGTGTGTGTGTGTGTGTGAGAGAGAGAGTGTGTGAGACACTGATCTGAGGTCAGACTCGTGTGTGTGAGAGAGAGAGAGAGTGTGTGAGACACTGATCTGAGGTCAGACTCGTGTGTGTGAGAGAGAGAGAGAGTGTGTGAGACACTGATCTGAGGTCAGACTCGTGTGTGTGTGTGTGTGTGTGTGAGAGAGAGAGAGAGTGTGTGTGAGATGAGAGAGTCACTGATCTGAGGTCAGACTCGTGTGTGTGTGTGTGTGTGAGAGAGTCACTGATCTGAGGTCAGACTCGTGTGTGTGTGTGAGAGAGAGAGTGTGTGAGACACTGATCTGAGGTCAGACTCGTGTGTGTGGGTTTGTTCTCTGCTGCCCTCTAGCGCTGCATCAGCTGCATGTCTGTCTGTGATTATTATGAACACCTGTGATTAGAGTTGATGTGTGTTTTGAGATGCTGCAGTTTCTCCACACAACAGCCGATCATCAGGTGAATATTCAGTTCACGTCCATTCAGATCTGTTTACTTAGAAAGGCTAAATCTGAATTCAACCAGCACGTTTAATATTAGTGTATACAGTTTTAAAGTTTGATTTTACATTTGATTGTCTTTCAAACACACACACACAGACAGAGACACTCACACACACACACACACACACACACACAGAGAGAGACACTCACAAACACACAACAACTAAATATCAATTAATTCTGTGTTTCCCTGAATTACCAAGAAGTTATAAAGATTAGGCTATTAAGAGCAAAAGGTAATGAATAACAATAAGTAATGTAAATATGCTATTAGTATCTCATAAAACCACGTCCAGATCGAATTTCACCCCAAAATCAAAAGAAGCTAATTAAAAAAAAAAAATTTTTTAAATAATAATAATTGCATATTACTATAATACAGATGATTATTTAAGCATTAGAGGCAGTACGACAAATATTATCATCATGTTTACATTAAGTAGTCATGAGACTGGCTTGATTATGTGTTTTTATCATGTTATTTTGGGCTGAAATATGAGCTGGACGTGTCTCTCATTCACCCTCTGAATCTCTGCAGAACAATAAATTAGCTGCTGATTAGCTGGACTGATGATCCGGTGTCTGTCAGGCACCGAGCTGAACAGACTCACGTCTCAAACATGAAGGACTAACGAAGAACGATTATCAGGAATCATTAGCTGGAGTCTGAGAGCGCAGCGAGTCACAGTCGTGAGGAGTTAACACAGAGTCTGTTTGTAGTCCGGGTCGAAGCTCCTGCAGAAACAGCGTTAGAGCTTGGTGCATTTGGCAGATCTGTGCTCGGTGTGTTTCTCTGGCAGCATGTGGAGGGCCACGTCTCCCGAGGCAGGAGGACAGCAGGGCATCTCTCCGTCGGCGCGCTCCAGCTGAACCGTGACGCTGTGGACGCCGGCGCGCTGGAACAGCTGCTGGATCTGCGTCTGAAGAGCTGGGTCCTGCAGGTCAGCAGACACTTTGACGTGCAGCGAGGCCACGTTACGTCCTTTAGATAACTCCCAGACATGAGCCTCGTGAACGCTGGCCACGCCGGGGAGTCTGCACACGCTCTCCACTGAGACAGAGACACACAGCTTCAGCACGAGCGAGACAGGGACATTACATCTGTACTGTAAAATCTGCAGAAACACAGACATTTCCTTCTGCCCTCAGTGTAAAAAAACATCTTCCGATGTTGTAAATTACAAGTTATAAAACGGAGAGTTCCGGTGCTTGATTCTGATTGGCTGAGCCGCGTTCGAAGCTGTTGTAAATGACTCTACAAAGTAACATACATCTTTGTTTACTTTTGTCTGTTGCTCGGCAACCTCTTTGTAGCAACCACAACTGTTTCTGAGGAGCTACATTGTTTGGTGGAAGAATACTGTTTTTATTAATATCATTACACTTTATTTGCTCTGTTTTATTCTGTGAAACCTTACTACGTATATGGAATAACTGTTTTATAAAAGCAATAAGCCCCGTGAAGCCGTGGTTTACAGTGAATTTAGAACAGCTAAGGGGTTTAAAAAAAAAAAAACCGTTAACAACGCCCCTTAGCTGTAATACATTCACTGTAAACCACGGCTTCACGGGGCTTATTGCTTTATTATACAAGAAAGTTTCAGCCTATCTACTTCAAAATTACACATTTATTTCAATTTGTTACATGCTGTTTCTTTGTCATTTAACTTATTTTATATTAAATTTACTAGTAACTCTGACTAAAATCTGTAGTGAAATGGATAATGTGCTGGCAGAAAATGGCCAGTATGTTTAGAGAGATTTCTTTCAACCCTACACTGTAAAAATGTATTTTCTGAAGTTGTAAATTACAAGCTTTACAAGAAAATACTATTTCAGTCTACTGCGAAGTCTATCTACTTCAAAATTACACATTTATTTCACTGTTACTTGCTGTTTCTTTGTTTGATGTCAACTATTTGTGAAATGTACTAGTAACTCTGACTAAAATCTGACAGAAAATGACCAGTACGTTTACAGAGATTTCCTTCAATCCTACATGATTTACCGCAGTTGTAAATTACACGAAAAATAGCTTTACAAGTAGTTCTACAAGTTTTACTAGTAGTTTTACAATACCATTTCAGCCTTTCTACTTCAAAATTCATGGTACTTGTTGTTTCATTGTAAGTATTTGTGAAATTTACAAGCAATTTCTGAGAGATAATTGTCTCTACACTATTTTTTTCCAGTGAAAAGGCCCGTTCAACACATAACTACAATGATAAAGTTTTGAAAACTATTCTAAATAGCCACACCACAACTACAACAATAACAGCACAGATGAATGCTAGAGCTGGAATCCCATTCAGAACGACTTTATTCCAGCTGATGAAGATGAAAACATCCACAGCCAATCAGAATCCATCCTGCTTTAAAGCACAAGCATTTGCAAAAGTATGTGTATAGAGACATGAACATGAACTCACAGACTGCGGTGAGCGGCAGGTCGGCAGGACTCATCTGCAGCAGGATCCCAGCCGTTTCTTTGACCAGAGGAGCAGCTGACAACAGCAAGCATTTAAAGGGACGGATGACAAAACTGCAGCTGGCTTACAATATTAACAATAAACGCTGGTCTGCATGCTAATATATCATTCTGTGAACGGCCTGTCCTTCATGTTAACGTGGTGAACCTGACTGTATTTATACAGCGTGTGTAAAAGGTAATGTGTCCCTAACACTATGCACTTATTCTTTGTACTCCGCATCTAGAGCTGCAGAACTCGAGCAATTAAAGCTGCGACGGTCCAATATCGGTTAATTAAGTGCATGATCTGGGCTTTAGAAGTGCACTTTATCTTTTTAGAATAATCACACTATCTATACTAAAAAACGTCAAAGCATTGTGCAAAAGTATGTGAGCTGCTGTATAGAGACATGAACATGAACTCACAGACTGCGGTGAGCGGCAGGTCGGCAGGACTCATCTGCAGCAGGATCCCAGCCGTTTCTTTGACCAGAGGAGCAGCTGACAGCATGATGATGACCACCATGACCAGCGTCAGACTGGGGTCCACGTAACACTGCCAGTTACACGGGCTCTCAGGGGCCAGGGGCCAGACGTAGAACAGAGCCGAGGCCACCACCACCACCACCGAGCCCAGTGCGTCATTCAACACATGCAGCAGCACGCCTGCGGAGAGAGACACGCTCACACACACACCAGACTCACTGCTGCTGAGCGCTGAGACCAGCCACACACTCACCCCTGATGTTCAGAGGAGGCCCGTCGCTCCCAGCCTTCTCCTCCTGCAGGCCTGTGGACCATAACACGCAATCCATGACAAACATACACCTCCCAGCTCTGTGTGAGAGTCAAACATCACAGCTCTTGTGCATCAGCACACCTCAGATTACAGTCAGAATCCAGACAATACTGTACTTTAGTAATTAATGCATCCTAGATAGCACACGTGCATCGCAGAGACGCATGCTTTCAACTGAAAGATGTATTTTTTAGTGTTTGCTCGTCTGCGGTGCATCTATGGGATGTTTCCTTTCGCATGGTTTTTGCAGGTGAATTTAAGATCATGCACAGAAAATTTAAGCAGCAAATTTCAATGCAGCACAGTACGTCAGTATGAACTTCTATGGACAGATCTCCATTACTTTTAAATTCATTTTACAAAAAATATACTAAAATAACTTATACTGTACCTTCTGTTCACACTGCAAAAAAGTGATGTCTTGTTTTCCAGTACATTCACTGGAGAAGCAGAGCTATTAGGTCTGAGTCTTGTTTTATGAGAAACTGATCACAATCATGTGAGTTTACAATTAAAACCAACACATATCTGACAATGGGCTCAGAAAAATTAACTTAATTTAAAGTGAAAGCAAGTTTTCATTCTCCATTGACAGACATTTGTTCTGTTTAATCGTAAATGCACTTCATTTTGTTCAATTTCTCAGAAAACAAGACTTCATATTTTCATTTTGCATCTCCAGTAAATTTATCTTGATTTAAGGATGTTTAGATATTGCTCCGGTTGCTTACGTAACCTGGGTTCCCTGAGATAAGGGAACAAGCGTTGCGTTGATCACGCTCTGGGGAAACTCCTGTTTACTCAACAAGGCAGCAGTTTACTGTCGTGTCGCGCCGCATCCAGTGTACACAGCGTCACTGATTATAATGGGCTCTATAGTATTTTGTCGAGTAGACACGGTGTAAGACTTATTTAAATATTGCAGGAGAGATCCGATCGGTTATCCAGATAGAGAAGTCACTCGATGTTGCCAAGCGTCCTGACTGACTGATGATCTGATCTGCTTGACTGGATCACGGTGATCACATGTTAATGCCAAGTGTAAACACTGCCTAAACAGGAGTTTCCCCAGAGCGTGTTAACGCAACGGGAAAGACCGTTAGAAGGGGAACAAGACAGAAATACTGAGGAAGATATTCTTTTTTTTTTTTTGCAGTGCATTTAACATTTAATGGAATGACTTTATGAATTTAAGACTTTCTGCTCTGATTTAAGAGCTTTTAACTCAAACTCAATTCCTGGAGGCCTGCAGAGTTCAGATTCAACCCTAATTAAACACACCTGATCCAACTAATGTAGGGATGTAACGATTACCGGTTTGACGATAAATCATGATAAAATTCCCCACGGTTAGTATTACCGTTTCATCTTTAAATTATCATTAAAACCGTATTAGATTAACGTGATTGGAACAACTCGAGATAAATAAACACTGTCCAGCATAAAGCACAGTTTTCAGTAACAGTGTCACGTGCGCACAGCAGCAGAGTAGCTTCGTTTTGAGTGAAAACTGGGCGGAAAAGCTGGGAGGTTTTAAAAGAGTGCTAAGGGAATTATAGAAATTAATATATGAATTAATTAATTATATGAATGTACCTCTGAAGGTTCTGACTGTCTTCAGAAACGATTCGATGGCATTATGTTATGGCCAAAAACAGACCGAATTAGCATGCCCTGCTGTAGATTTTGACTGGCTGATGAAAAACAAGCTTGTGTGGATTCTACACATTTAAACAATTCAGATAAGTTATCTAGAATTATTTGTGGAGCAGATAAAATACATATAATCATTTATTAATCAATTATCATTTAGACTTATATCTTTTCTTTATTTAAAGGCTGAGATGTGAGGTTTACCTTTTTATGAAACTTTTTCAAAGCTTTATTTGAACATTTACATTAGATATTTCAACATGCTATTAAACTGTTGTCTGTCAAGTTGTCATTTAAAATCCGAACATCATTGGTAATGTTATTGTTTTAGTGATTATGCAAACAAAAAGTCATTTTATTTGTTGTTTGTTGATTTTTAAATATAAAACTTGAAGTGATTTATGTGTCTGTACTTTTTGAACATCTCCAGCACATTTTAACAATACCATGATAATACTGATAACTGTGATAATATTGGTCACTATAATCGTGATAAGAAAATTTAACCGTGATAATTTTGGTCACTATAATCGTGATAGGAAATTTTCATATCGTTAAATCAAGTCCTTCAGGCTGATTTGAAAACTACACTACTGTGTGTGTTGGAGCAGGATTGAGTTTGACACCCCTGCTTTAACTTGTGAACAAAGACTTTTTAAAGGGGTCATATGATGCAATTTAATTTTTTCCTTTCTCTTTGGAGTGTTACAAGCTCTTGGTGCATAAAGAAGATCTGTAAAGTTACAAAGACTAAAGTCTCAAATCCAAAGAGATATTCTTTATAAAAGTTAAGAGTTAGCCACACCTACCTAAAACGGCTCGTTCGAACACATTTGCCACTGATGATTCAAACGCGAGTTTTGGGCAGTGTGGATTAACGTTAGCACTTGTTGTTTGTCATTTCTCTGATCACAAATGCAGACATGGTTTTATGTTTACGCGGCGCGATGCAACGCAACGCGTAAAAAGACAGTATAAGTTATTATAATCCGTAATTATGTCCCCACTGGATGCAACAAATGCCTCGTTTGTAATGGGTTTTCATGTTTTTGTGTCGTTGCTCCGGCCGGACACGGCATCAACAGTATGTGTGGGGCGTAACATTTCCGTCTCACGCTTGAGGTATTCGGCCAATCACAACGCATTGGATAGCTGGCCAATCAAGCACACCTCGCTTTTTTCAGACCGATGAGCTTTGTAAAAATCGACGCGTTTCAGAAAGGCGGGGCATAGAGGAGAAACAATAATGTACAGTATGTGGAAAATTATGTGTTTTTTTAACTTTAACCCGCATAAACACATTTCATTACACCAAATACACAAAATAATGTTCTTTTTAGCAGCATCATATGACCCCTTTAAGGAGTCTGCAGAAACCCTGCTGTCAGATCTTAAATAGACATTTAGAAAAATAAGATGTTTATGATTTCGGATGAGTGCAAAACTAACTTTTTTTTGTTTATCAGATGTTTTTGCACACAGCAGATGCTTCCCAGATGAAGCGCTCTTTACGAGGCATCTAAACAGCTGTGACGCTGCTAAACACCAAGCGTTACGATCAGCACCTGTTTCTTCCTCCGCCGCGTCCTCCTCCTCCTCCTCCTCCTCCTGCGGCACTGACGCGTCTTTCTGCCGCCTCGCGCGCAGGCAGCGGCAGTCCTGGAAGATCAGCAGCCCGAGCACGTTCACCGCAAGCCCCAGCGAGCCCACGATCAGCACCAGCGGCGGGTCATCGATGGCCTGCGGCATGGCGAGCCTCTTCAGCGACTCCATGGACACAGAGAAGCAGAGCGCGGCGAGGAACACGGCGTTAGCCAGCGCGCCCACCACCTCCGCGCGGCCCATGCCGTACGTGAAGCGCCCCGAGCCCGCGCGACGCGACACCCGCGCCGCCGTCAGCCCGACGCACAGCGACAGAATGTCCGACAGCATGTTGAACGAGTCCGACACCAGCGCGATGGAGTTGCCCATGTACCCCGCCACGATCTCCGCCACGAAGAAGATGACGGTGATGACCAGCATCAGGATCAGGCGGCACGTCTTGCCGCTGTAGCGCCCCATGATCGCGTGCGTTCAGCTCGGATGGAGATGCGCGGAGCTCTCGGTCACATCACCTGTCGGTCTCACGTCGCCGATCATGAGTTGGCACTTCTGCTCGCGCTGATGATTCGCTTCAGGTCTCCAGTGACTCCTGCGAGGATTCTTCACACCCGAAACAGCGCGCGTCTGAGGCGGCTCCTCGCCGGATTCTTCTCATTGTCACCTTTGGACACTCATCCAGCTGGCTTTTTCTGCTGACAGACTGCGCTCTAAGGGTTAGTTAGTTCCATGCAGGTCAGCGGGGTTATT
>NW_015632029.1:269942-293465 GCF_001515625.1 Sinocyclocheilus rhinocerous
GGCCAATCACAACGCACTGGATAGCTGGCCAGTCACAGCACACCTCGCTTTTTCAGATCGATGAGCTTTGTAAAAATCGACGCGTTTCAGAAAGGCGGGGCATAGAGGAGAAACAATAATGTACAGTATGTGGAAAATTATGTGTTTTTTTAACTTTAACCCGCATAAACACATTTCATTACACCAAATACACAAAATAATGTTCTTTTTAGCAGCATCATATGACCCCTTTAAGGAGTCTGCAGAAACCCTGCTGTCAGATCTTAAATAGACATTTAGAAAAATAAGATGTTTATGATTTCGGATGAGTGCAAAACTAACTTTTTTTTGTTTATCAGATGTTTTTGCACACAGCAGATGCTTCCCAGATGAAGCGCTCTTTACGAGGCATCTAAACAGCTGTGACGCTGCTAAACACCAAGCGTTACGATCAGCACCTGTTTCTTCCTCCGCCGCGTCCTCCTCCTCCTCCTCCTCCTCGCGCGGCACTGACGCGTCTTTCTGCCGCCTCGCGCGCAGGCAGCGGCAGTCCTGGAAGATCAGCAGCCCGAGCACGTTCACCGCAAGCCCCAGCGAGCCCACGATCAGCACCAGCGGCGGGTCATCGATGGCCTGCGGCATGGCGAGCCTCTTCAGCGACTCCATGGACACAGAGAAGCAGAGCGCGGCGAGGAACACGGCGTTAGCCAGCGCGCCCACCACCTCCGCGCGGCCCATGCCGTACGTGAAGCGCCCCGAGCCCGCGCGACGCGACACCCGCGCCGCCGTCAGCCCGACGCACAGCGACAGAATGTCCGACAGCATGTTGAACGAGTCCGACACCAGCGCGATGGAGTTGCCCATGTACCCCGCCACGATCTCCGCCACGAAGAAGATGACGGTGATGACCAGCATCAGGATCAGGCGGCACGTCTTGCCGCTGTAGCGCCCCATGATCGCGTTGCGCGCGCGCGTCTGAGGCGGCTCCTTGCCGGATTCTTCTCATTGTCACCTTTGGACACTCATCCAGCTGGCTTTTTCTGCTGACAGACTGCGCTCTAAGGGTTAGTTAGTTCCATGCAGGTCAGCGGGGTTATTTATCCACCCAGCATTATGCGTACTGTAAACGCAGTCACACATTAAACAGCCTTTGGCACACACGAGCTCGACTTTCATCTGGATTCATAAACCTTTCTTATCTAGTGAACTAATTAATCTTCTACTTGGCAAGATTTTTTTTCTCCTGTCCTCAAACAAATGAAATCTGTGCAAGCATATTATATTAGGTGTTTTTAAATAGGCTACTATGTAGTTAATAATACAGCAATGAATTGTTGGGTAATGTACCTGTTGATGTGGAGTTTGAAAACGCTTTTGGGGAGGGATCCGGGTGAGGTTAGGACCGCTTTGGTGGTAGGGTCAGGTCAGCAGTGTGAGATGTGAGAAATTAATTACAGATGCTATTTTCAAATATAAGTACAATGTAAAAACATGTATGTGCACAATAAGTGCATTGGATCAAATTATTAATTTAAATGTAAGTACATTGTAGTTAAGGACATTTAATATAAAGTGGGTCCGGTAAATTAATTAACTGCATAACAGGATTTCTGAAATGTTCTGTTTCAACTTGCAAATGAGGCGTGGTCTAATTAAATATGCACTAATTTGCATACATTCCTAGAACACAGATCTGAACATTAGCTGAAGCCAGGTCTAAAAGGGTTTTGTTGACACACGAGAGTTTTTGATTTCTCTTTTTATCACTCCATAAATCAGAAAATGCTGTCAACAGACAGAAAACAAACATCTTCACCATGTTTTCAGGATGTTAAAATGCTGTAGAAATCAGTGTGAATGAACTATGAACAAACCTTCAGAATATAGAGAGGAATAAACCTGTAAAGTTTGCTGTTTAAACTCTTTAAAGATTTAAATCTACTATCAGATAGATAAAGTGCAATAAAAGGAACACTTCAATGTGTATCTGGGATGTTTTCTCTCCTGACATGACGCTGAAGCACAGCTGAGCAGTGCAGATGAAGCAGTGGTTATGTCTGCAGATGTCGTTCAGTCTGTATCTGTGCTGCACTGCATGTTTGTGTGCCGAGCTTTTACTCCAGTGTACGTGCACAGGGCTTGAATGACAGCGAATGTAAGATGAAACCGGTCTGTCACCTGTAGTTAGAGCTCAGGTGATCCGTGTGTACGTGTAGCTGCAGTTACTGATCAACACTGAGCTTTACTCCATCTGCTGGAGCAGACACACTGTAACACTTCACATCAGCTAACATTCACAATCAGCGATACATTTGTGACAGATTTTACTCATCTTTATGGGAGTTAAACCTGTTCATTGCTAGCTCAGCTCCATTAAATAATATTCATAGATACAGCTTTTGATTTTAATCATGTATTGGTAGATGCACAGAAATTACCATTAAAATTAAAGAATGCTTTAGAAGTGTTTTTCAATGTTCAGCACATGGAACCTTATTGTAAAGTGTCACTGATTTCTTGAAATGCTAGGAAGAGAAATTCCACTTTAGGAAATGATTTATTCTTCAAGTCAGACATCAAATATAACACAATGAACCTCATGCTAAATGCACAACTGAGCTTTGGAATACAATAATGAACAGAAGCGGCTTTAATCAGAGGACAGATAGAGAGCAGCAGAAACGCTCTTGCTGGTACTTTGACATCAGAAGCAAACAAACACCGAACAGAATCAGAAGCATGTGAGGAATTTGCTCAGAGTAAAAGTTCAACAAGCCGAGCTTAAATTCAGCAGAACGGAGGAGATTTAGAGACCCAACAAATCCACAAAGTCTGGAAGGAATCACAAATGAACACGAGCATCGGTGAATAATGACACTCAGCTCTCCAACGGAACAAAAAAAGGCCGTTTCTAACAAACTGGAACCACGGCAGCAGAATCGTGTGATTGTGTTTACAGCGTCTGTGATCTAGCGCAGGTTGGAGGTTTTATTAGGTGGAACTTTACACGTGTGTTTGACTATAGATCACAGATTGAGGGAATGCAGCTCATCCTAAACTCCTGCTAAGAGCCTGCTCAACCAGAAAGATGTTCAGATCCGTTCAGCCTGAAACGCTGAACCTGTTTGGTCACATGACTGCAGGGTAGAGAAACCACTGCCGCACGAATGGATGAGTTACTGAAGGACGATAAAGAAAGCTTTACAATAGCGGCTGGGAAATTTCAAAACTTTTTAAAGAAGCAAACAGAGAATTTGTGTAGAAATCTACATTATTTCAGCAGTGATTCATCATTCATAACCCCTTGTTTCCCGATGAAGGTGGCAGATGTTCTTCTAACACAAATACTAACACAACACATCTTACACGTGAAGCCTTCAGACGCAGTCCGTCTGAGATTTTTTCTTTTAAATTAGCTTTTTTTTTTTTTTTAATCAGGCTCCTATGTTTAGGTTCAGTCATTTCACTTTAATGGCGAAGAAAAGGTTATTAGTCAGTTATTGAATGCTTTGTTTTCAATAATGTCCAATGTTATTTTCATAGGAGCCTGATAAAAACGCTATTTAAAAGAAAAATATCTGACTGACTTAGAAGTTTTTGCATGTGAAGTCTTCATATGGAGTTACATTTGTGCCAAAAGTGTCGACTGGATTGTTCAGTGCATTTGTCCAGGTCAGCTGTTATTGCTGTTGTATTATGGGTGTCATTTCTTCAGCTCAGTTTTATGCTTTACATTCTGTAATATTCTACAAACATCCAGCTAAACAAACAGAACAATTATTTTTTTAATAAGAGTTTCTAAAACTTTGATGCATTTATTTTTCTGTTCTATAAATGTGAATAGATCTTTAGTCTACAGTGATCTTTTGTCATAATATTCAGCGATTCAGAAAGATGGTGAGAAACTCACTACTGAACAAATCTGTTAGTTTATCTGGATATCCGATAGCAGAAATTAAAACACAAATGAATGACACAAAACAACAGCAGACAGACAGATGTAATGTACAAAGCAGTCGACGCTTTTGGCACAAACTGAACTCCATACTCACAGAGGAAAAATGTGTGAAACATGGGAAAAGAAACCATGAACATATGCACTTCTGTTATATTATCTGAACTGACATCCCTGCATGCGCAGAGCAGATGGTATGGTCAGCTGTTTTAGCCAATTACAGAAGAGATTGTGCATCTGAAGCTCTTGACCTGTGTGTTTATTGGTAAATCTAGAGAGTTTAAACCAGGGTTTGGCCTAACAAACACCTGAGAGTCACGGCGAGCGCTGGTTCTCAGGACGCGTCTGACGGGACGTGCTCCTCGAAGCCCTCGCTCTCGCGCACCAGCGCTCTCTCCAGGATCACGCGGCCCTCCTTGTAGCGCTGGCTGTCCTCGGTGGCGAACTCGTAGATCCAGCCCAGCTTGCTGTTGCAGTTCTTGCAGCTGACGTCTCGCACCATGTGTCTGCCGGTCAGCATCACGCGGTCCTGCACCTCGCTGTACTGCAGGTTCACCACCTGAAACACATCACAGGACGTTAGCGTTAGCGCTGCATTAGCGATCGGCCTGGTGTCGCTCACGTGCCTTGTTGAAGAGGAAGGCTCTTCCGGTGGCGCCGGTGAAGCGCGTGGAGATCAGCTCGGAGCGGTTGGTCAGGATGGTGTCGCAGTTAGCGCAGGAGAACAGGCGCGTGCCGCCGATGTGATCCAAGAAGATGCGGCCCATGATTCACACAAACACACCTGTGAGAGCCAGAGACAGCGTTACACACACACCCGCAGCGTTTCTGAGCAAGTGGAGAAAATAGAATGGAACCCAATACGGTCTCTAAATGTAATTGTCTTGTATTAGAAACACATTCAAATTTAATTCAGTGTTTCTGTACAAATGTCTAAAGATACTTAAATCAAGACACATTTATTGGAGAAGCTCAATGACATAAAATAAATCTTGTTTTCTGAGAAACTGATCAAATGAAGTGAATTTAAGATTAGAACGAACAAATATCTGCCAATGGATTCAGAAAAATCTATTTAATTCAAAGTGAAAACAAGTTTTCATCTCCCATTAACAGATATATGTTCTTAAACTCACTTGTGTTCAGTTTCTCAGAAAACGAGACGTAATTCTTCATTGTGCATCTCCAGTGCTGCATTAGCGATCGGCCTGGTGTCGCTCACGTGCCTTGTTGAAGAGGAAGGCTCTTCCGGTGGCGCCGGTGAAGCGCGTGGAGATCAGCTCGGAGCGGTTGGTCAGGATGGTGTCGCAGTTAGCGCAGGAGAACAGGCGCGTGCCGCCGATGTGATCCAAGAAGATGCGGCCCATGATTCACACAAACACACCTGTGAGAGCCAGAGACAGCGTTACACACACACCCGCAGCATTTCTGAGCAAGTGGAGAAAATAGAATGGAACCCAATACGGTCTCTAAATGTAATTGTCTTGTATTAGAAACACATCCAAATTTAATTCAGTGTTTCTGTACAAATGTCTAAAGATACTTAAATCAAGACACATTTATTGGAGAAGCTCAATGACATAAAATAAATCTTGTTTTCTGAGAAACTGATCAAATGAAGTGAATTTAAGATTAGAACGAACAAATATCTGCCAATGGATTCAGAAAAATCTATTTAATTCAAAGTGAAAACAAGTTTTCATCTCCCATTAACAGATATATGTTCTTAAACTCACTTGTGTTCAGTTTCTCAGAAAACGAGACGTAATTCTTCATTGTGCATCTCCAGTAAATGTATCTTGATTTAAGGATGTTTAGATGTTTGGAAAACCAGACAGAAACACTGAGGAAGAGCATCGTTTTGGCGGCGTATGCAACATTAAACGACATGCTTTATGAGTTTCTGCTCCGATTTCAGAGCGTTTAAAGGCCTTCATTTGCGAAGAGGCGAGTGGAGAGTCTTTCAGAGCCGCAGAAAGCTCTGGATCACATCAGATCAGATCAGATCAGGAGGACAGAAGCGTCTGACGCTGCGATGTAAAAGAAGGGAAGCAGTAGAAGCTGTTGTGATGAAGCGCGTCTGCTGTGCGTTCATCTGTCCGTCGCGCAGCGTCACCACAACAACAACATTAACAGCAGACAGAAACACGCTGCAGACGCTCAGAACGAGTGAAAGGCGGAATCAAAGCGAAGCAGCTGGTTAACTGGTTAGTATGAGATCAACTCTTACCAGCCGCTTCAGATCGAGCGTTTGTTTATCCGCGTTCAGCTCGCGCTGCTGTTTTCTTTCAGCTCTTCCTCCAGACTTTATATCAACATCCGGTGCGGTGACGTGCGCGACGACGCTGTACGTGCTGGTGCACGTGTCACGACAACAGCTGTCTGGACCTTCATAACAAAACGTGTTACAACATTACTATAGAAACATTAGAATATATGCATACATACATGCATATAATTATGAATAATAATATTAGTTATTATTAAAAAAAATTATAAAAAATAATATATATATATATATATTAGGCATTATTATTGATTTGCTTGTTTTGTATTAGTAGGCCTACATATTGTTATGTCTGTAGCTACCCTGTACAGCGATCTTCAATAAAAGCTATTAAAACTTGGACTGTTTGATCTTTCTTTCTTTCTTTCTTTGGCATTGTGTTATGTTTTGCTATGTGTGAACTATTGGCTTTCTTGTGATCTTCAATCTCTGTTCTGTGTTCAGTTATTGCTGTGTGTGTGTGTGGGGTTCATTATGTTTATCATTAGCACTGAAGGTAAGTGGAGATTCTGCTCATCATCTTCAGCAGTATTTATCATCTCATTCGTCTCTAACAGCTTTATTCAGACGCTTTCAGGTCGAGGCTCCTCTGCGCTGTTAAATGTGTTAAATGTCCGTGTTTTAATCGGTGGTTTGTGCTGCTGAGGGGTTTTTATCTGCTTTAGCTCGGTTAGCTGGACTGGCTAATAATGAGCCTCGATACCGGACAGATTAATTATCATCTTTCGTCTGAATCTGTCATGTTCTGATTTCATGCGGTTTCGGTCAAGTGTTTGGGTTGTTCTGATGATTTGAGCTGTTTGTGTGCAGAAGTTGTGTTTGTAAGTTAGTGCTAATCGTGCTAACAGCACTTTACTGGAGATTTATTCGCTGTTTTAATATTTTATATAATTAAAATCAAAGAGTTTCACTGAGAAAATGACTTTGATTTACGGTAATGTATCTTCAGGATGAAAACAGTCATGATTTCTGATGTCCCAACAAATAGATATTTCTTAATTATGGAAATGAGTACATCATATTTTGAAAACCGAATTATTGGATGAAGCAGACTATGATCAGCCTGTTTATGCAGCACATTAAAGCTACTGAGAAAGCTACTCACTTAAGCCTTCATGAAATTACATATCATTGTTTTAAATGGGGTGATTGACCGCGTGTCTCTATAGATAGCCTGTCATGTAAAGGTCAGAGGTCATCCACATGTTCTCAGGAGGTCTGATGCTTCACATGTGGGCAGCTGCTGGTGTTTTGTGTCATGATGGACTGCTGTGTTTCTCTAAATATATTCTGGCTTGTGCCTCCAGAGATCAATGTAGTACTGCATCAGTGTCTCAGCAATGGATGCTCTGCAGTGAATGGGTGCCGTCAGAATGAGAGTCCAAACAGCTGATAAAAACATCACAATAATCCACAAGTAATCCACAGCACTCCAGTCCATCAGTTAACATCTGGAGAAGACAAAAGCTGAAACAAATCCAGCATTAAGACGTTTTTAACTAAAATACATTGAGTCCATAATCCATAATAACGCTTCCTCCAGTGAAAAAGTGTTCTGGTGTGAATCAGGAGAGAAATCTGCACAGATCAAGCAGCGTTTAAACAGCTCTAAACAAATATGTGGGTTTATTTTGATGTGAGAGACAACAGCAGATGCACTTTTTCACCGGAGGAAGCGTTATTATGGATTATGGACTCATACTTTAGTTAAAAACATCTTAATGCTGGATTTGTTTCTTACAAACACAGCTTTTGGCTTCACAAGATGTTAATTAAAAATAATATAATTGACAATATAAAGTCAGCTGCCGTAATCACAAAATAAACTGGCTGATCAGGACCTGATGGATGAAACGCTGGTTTGAGGGCCGTTGAAGGGAGAATTTATACGTTATATTCATTTATTTCTAAAGCGCTTTATGCAGATAGCTTGAAAGCAGCTTCAGAGTAATGAACATTAATGTTGTGATATTCAGCAGTTCTGAGAGGTGTAAAGCGCCAGCAGCCGGTGTGTGCTCCTCAGATGGACGGAGCGGTGATGGTTTAGCGCGGCGGTCAGCCGCGGCCGAGCGTGGGATGTTACGCTGGACGGTGCACCTGGAGGGCGGCCCGCGGAGGGTCAACCACGCGGCGGTGGCGGTCGGACACAAGGTGTACTCGTTCGGAGGATACTGCTCCGGAGAAGACTACGAGACCCTGAGACAGATCGACGTGCACGTCTTCAACACCGGTTAGTTTGGTTAACCGCGCTCGACCAGCCGCTGTAGCTCAGGGTTTGAATGCATGAACTGATCAGATGTGTGTGTGTGTGTGTGTGTGTGTGTGTGTGTGTGTGTGTGTGTGTGTGTGTGTGTGTGTGTGTGTGTGTGTGTGTGTGTGTGTGTGTGTGTGTGTGTGTGTGTGTGTGTGTGTGTGTGTGTGTGTGTGTGTGGTTCTCTCAGAGTCTCTGCGCTGGACGAAGCTGCCGCCGGTGCGCACCGGAGGACGGGAGCACGCTCGGGAGGTGCCCTACATGCGCTACGGACACACGGCGGTGCTGGTGGAGGAGACGGTGCTGATCTGGGGCGGCCGGAACGACACCGAGGGCGCGTGTAACGTGCTGTATGCCTTTGATGTCAGTAGGTGTCCGCAGACAAACCACATGCTTCAGTGTAATGCTGCGGGCTAAAGCCGTTGGTTTAAGCTTTCTCTTCATTATTTTACACTTGTATTGTGCTGAAATGCTTTACCTAATTTGGGTTTACTGGTCAAAACCATGGCCAGCCTACAAACACTGCGTGTAAATCTCTCGTCATGCTGGAATCTGGGATTCAATCAGCACAGGGTTTGTGTTTCTTTTGGAACTGATTGATCGCAGGCCTCATTGAGTTTATGCACCTCAGATTTTGAGTGAATATTGCCAAATGTTATGCACAAATAATGCTTTTTTTCACTCAAAAACTGAGCTCAGATCAATGAGGCCTACTATCAGTCAGTTCAAAAAAACAAGCACAAAACCTGTGCTAAATGAAAGAAAACAAGTTAAACGATTGAATCCAGAATTTGGTACAACAGGAAATGTCACTCATTTGTGAGTGTAACAAATTGGGAAAACATTAAAAAAAAAAAAGATCAGATTTGTGTGAAGTTGTTCTACCCTGTCCAATGCGACAACATTAACTAGTATTTTCAGAAAAATAAAATCCTCTCCGGGTCAAAATGACTGAAACACAACATAAGGATTAAGTTAATCTTGTCCAGGTTGTTGGATTATGGATTTACATCTAAACCATTTTTTTTATTTGGTCATAATCAGTGTTTTGTCAAATATATCATTTTTGTTAATAATTCTAGCACACTGAAGGTTCTTCGTCCCACTGCAAACATGATTTAATTTTCACACAAGAAATACAGCCTTTTCTCTGATCATCTGCAAACCGTTTGATCAGCATCAGTCAAACATCATCCAGTAATCACTGACATCTGATGATGAAGAGAAATCCTCCTCCAGTGATTTACAGTGATAAACATATAAACATAGAGCCATGATGATCCATGTGTTACACCTCCAGACCATCAGCAGCTGGTTTGAGTGAGCCTCTGTGTGTGTGTGTGTCTGTCTGTGTGTGTGTGTGTGTGTGTCTGTCTGTCTGTGTGTGTGTGTCTGTGTGTCTGTCTGTGTGTGTGTGTGTGTGTGTCTGTCTGTCTGTGTGTGTCTGTCTGTGTGTCTGTCTGTGTGTCTGTCCCCAGGTGCCAGAGACGGACACTCAGCCTGTGTTCTGGGAAAGGCCATGTACATCTTCGGTGGATACGAGCAGCTGGTGCGTAACTGAGGTGATGGAGTGATTATAATCAGCTAACGAGCGCGTGATGAAGCGTGTTTGTGTTCTCAGGCCGACTGCTTCTCCAATGAGATTCACAAGCTGGACACCAGCAGCATGTGCTGGTCACTAGTGAGCGTTCGGGTGAGTCACACACTCTTATCAACGATATTCATACTGCTTCCGGAGACTCTGTGGTTCTTATTCTTTTAGATCTATCTGCTGCATTTGATACTATCGACCTCTGCACTCTATTATCTAGACTAGAGTCCCGTTCTGAGCTGGTTTCAGTCATACCTGACTGACAGAAAGTTTCTATTTTAGGCTCTATCTTAGCTCCCTCTCTTTTCTCTCTCTGCATGTTACCTCTGGGCTCTATTCTAAGGAAACATGGTGTATCTTTTCATTTCTATGTGGATGATACTCAAATCTATTTACCAATCAAAAGAAACAATCCCGCTGTGATTTCATCTCTTCTGCTATGCTTAGAGGAGGTCAAATCATGGCTAGCCCATAATGTCCTCTTCCCAAATGAAGACAAGACCGAGGTAATTGTTTTCGGCCCAAATGAGAGTTCTCAGTGTATAGACCCTGATTTGGAGAGTTTATCTGGCTTTAGATCCTCACGGGTGCGTTCTTGTAGATCAGCCTTTAAAATGTGACTAACACATCTCCATAGTAATCGTAATCCCTTGTATGTTGAATTGAGTTTAAAACTTTGTTTCGGTCCTCCTGCTATATGGTCATTCTTAACTATGTTGTTCTTAATTCTGCTGTCTGGCCTGTTCTGATGTATGTTATATTCTCCTCTAATCGTGCTCCTCTGGTAAGCACTTTGGTCAGCCTAGTGGCTGTTGTAAAGGTGCTATATAAATAAAATGAGCTTGAACTACTAAATAGTAGGCGAAAAACAGTATGTGAACAGAGTAGTGTCTGAATTCACAGCATTAGCTGAAAGTCCCCGGATGATCTGCTGTTTCCAGCGTGATTCGATGGACACTTTACTAAAAAAACATCTTAAAATCTTATTCTTGCCAGTGCCAACAGAGCTGTTTTAGTGAATAAATATACATTTCAATTTCATTTACTTCCATATACATGCTTGAATGAAGAGACTTATAACCTTCACCGCTGACCATCATTACTTCCAGTTTTAGCTCAGATGAGGGATATTAGATAGATATTAGATATTAGATGGTGGTATAATGCAAGGATCTGATGCTCAACAGCGTGATCTGTGTAGTCAGCTCAGGGGTTTTCAACCTGTGGGGCGAGTGAATTAGACAAACTTGGGGGGGCGCATGTCCTAAAAGGTTGAAAACCCCTGAGTCAGGTGACTAGGTTTGAGACACAGCCGCTGTCACTAGATGGCGCCGTGGAGCTTCATCAGGATTGATCTGTGTCTAATAGAGAAAGATGTGAACAGAGTTTCTCACTCACAGACAGAGATGTGATTGTGTGATCGTCCGTTTGATGAAGCTAAAATGAGTGTGTGTTAGTGTGTGTATGTGTGTGTTAGTGTGTGTGTGTGTGTGTGTGTGTGTGTTCACTGCCACATCATTGACTGTGTCTGAGGCGTGTGGTGTTGGTCTCTCAGGGCACTCCAGCTCGATGGAGAGACTTCCACTCTGCTACTATCATCGGCACCAAGATGTTTGTGTTTGGAGGAAGAGCGGATCGATTCGGCCCCTTCCACTCCAACAACGAGATCTACTGCAATAAAATCAAGATCTTCGACACGGAGACAAACTGCTGGCTAAACACGGCATCTGCGCAGCTGCTGCCCGAGGGACGCAGGAGCCATTCTGCCTGTGAGCAAACACACACACACACACACACACACACACACTCTCACGCACACACACACACACACACAAAAGTTGCTCACAATGGAGAATTGTACATATTCGGTGGTTATAATGCTCGTCTGGATCGACACTTCAACGACCTCTGGAAGTTCAATCCAGGTGATTTTCTCATTCTGAGCTGCTCATTAAACATACGTTTGTCCAGCTCGGTTTAGTTAGTAATATTTATGTCATTTAAGACAATTGAATTACAATAATTAAAAAAATTAGGGGTACAGTGAAAGACAGTTATAGTCAGAAAAAGTGCTGTAGGTTTTTAAATGTCTGCTTCAAACTGTATTTAATAATTATCTATTTATTTACAGGGCTAATTCTTGTTTGATTTTGTTTCCATATTGAAGTTTTATCCAGAGTGGGCTCAGTGTTTGGCCTCACTGTGTGTGCATCAGAATGATTCCCGCTGGTCTGTATTCATGTGTTCAGAGGCGTTCTCCTGGAAGAAGCTGGAGCCGAAGGGCAAAGGCCCGTGTCCCAGACGGAGACAGTGCTGCTGCATGCTGGGAGATCGCATCGTCCTCTTCGGAGGAACCAGGTGAGCTCCACACCACAGCATTCCACTACAGCACATCGATTCGAATGGAAAGAGGTGTAAAAAGGAATTGAAATTCATTTTAAACTAGAAAAACAAACTCAAGTCAAACTTTGAAGGAGTTTAGAAAGCCTTGATGTTTGAAGGTTTGTAGGCCAGATAGATGTTTAAAACTGTACCTATGCAAGTTTGTATTTAGTTTATATGCTTTAAATTATGTAATAAATAAACGTTTGTGTACAAGACTGGAAGGACACTTCATCTGTCGTGAATTACTTTGAATTACAATTCAGTAAATTTCTCTCTTCCTGTCATTCAAGTTCAACTTCCTGTGTGTCGTGGCCAATTCAGACTCGCACTCATGAACTGAAAGGCAGTGGGTTGTTTTCTTGTGGCTTCTGTGTGGGGTTTTTTTATCGTGTGGATGCAGAAATCTGTGCTGTGTTTGTCATGTGATGAGCAGGAGCGTGGTACACGCGTGTGGTCTCATGCTAACAGAAGCAGTCGTCTGCAGACGGTGCTGCGGCTCAGCGGTCAGACTCAAACCCCCGGAGTCCTGAAGCGCTCCCTGAACGAGCTTTATATTGAGGAAGCAGTGGGCTCCCTTCGGTCCCAGACGCTAGCGGTGTAATGAGCTGGCTAACGCTGCTTTATCAGACGCGCTCTTATCCTGGGTCCTGCGGTGAAGCTCAGGCCGTCCTCAGCCGCAGTCGAGCTGATTATCCCTCAGTCTGCTCCACAGCGGCACAGAGATAAACGCACGGCATTGTGGGACAGTGACTCTCTCAGCAGAATGAGGAACACGAGGAGGTTTGAGCAGGCGTCCTAGTGCATGTCAAATGTATTTATATAGTGCTTTTCACAACACAGCAACAAAGCAGAAAACATGTTTATGTTCACGGTTATAATATCTTAATATCTTCATGCCTTATAGTCGCATTTATCAGATTAGAGCTGGACGAGAATATAGTTGCATTTGCTACATATCAGTTTACACACGGTACTGTATGTATGCAGATTACAGATTACTTACTTATGCAACTTTAAATAAAGCTCTGAGTTATAATGTAGTTAGGCTTTACAACAGAATTGCAGCAGAAAAGGGTTTAAATCACTAGTCAGTTCACTGAGATGGCCAGTCGTTGCTGGTTTGGTCATGATAGAAATGATCTGAGTCTATAATAATCAGCAGAACTAAACACTCCCATCAGCGCTTTCATGGGATGGGATCCGTGTTCAGTAAATCTGCTGCTTAGTCTCTGTGTTTGAAGTGAAGAACAGATGTTGATGGATGGTGGAGCTGCAGAAAGCCGGAGTTTGTTTGTGTGTCTGCTCTTAAACTCTTGAAGTGCTCAGTTAAGCAGGATTATCTGCCGCACGGAGACTAATGTTTGAGAGGAGAGTGCAACACTTTTCCTCATTTATTTGGTTTTCCCTGTGGGATCAGAGCAGGATTTCCTCCAGGAGTCATGACTTCCTGTGCCACAAACACTTTATTGTTCAGTTTACTTATGTGTCATGATCAGTAGTTTCTGTTCATCTGATTTTATGTGCATTCTGGGATATTGCATAAAAATCGCTGCATAGAAATGGCAAGATGCAGATAAAATTGTAAAACGGGCATAAAAAACTTGTGTGCTCAATTGGGGGGGGGGGGTCTTATTTCATCCAATAAGAAGACAGTCTTTAAAAAGGCTTAATTCACCTTTCCTCAAATTAAGGTCTTAAAAGCTCTTAAATCAGAGCAGAAATCTTACATTCATAAAGCCGTGGCATTAAATGAATCTCTTCCTCAGTGTTTCTGTCTTGTTGTCCAGTACATCCTGAAATCAAGAAACATTTACTGGAGATACAACATGAAGAAATGAAGTCGTGTTTTCTGAGAAACTGATGATTATAATATGAACAAATATCTGCCAAGGGGGAATGAAAACTTATTTTCTCTTTGAATTAAGTATATTTTTGTGAGTCCATTGGCAGATATTTGCTCTTGGTTTGATCATAAACTTAATTTTGATCAATTTCTCAGAAAACAAGACTTCATATCGATTTTTGCATTTTGCATCTTGATTTAAGGATAAGCTGTTGTTTGCTGATCTCGTGTGTATCGCTGAATCTTTAGAAGAGTTCGTCCCTGTGTGGGGTCAGTGACCGCTGACCTCTGATCTCAGAGCAGATTCATTCATTCACGCCTCTCATTCGTTAGCCGCCGGCGTTTCAGGTGAGATGGGGGTTCTTCTGCGGCTCATAAATCAGAGCAGTGGCTAAATTTCACGCCTCTCTTTGGCCCAGCAGGCCTGTTTATTCTGCCGTAAGTGGCCACTAACACACACACACAAACACACTTAACACTCACACACACACACACACAGCTTTCACTACCAACACTACATTGTAATGTGATGAACATAAATCTCTCCCAAAATACACAAATCACACACACACACACATCTGATCACTGCACACGCAAACACTCTTCTTATGAAGAATCGTGACACACGTTTGACTGACTTCAAGCTGAAAGGCTTCAGAGGGCAGGTGGATTCTGGGTATTTGTGGGCGTCTCATTTACATTCACAACAAACAAACAACCTGTTTTAGTCCAGTGTTTGGACACATTTGACTGAACTGATGTAGAAATGATCTTTAAACCTCAACGCTTCTGCTGATGACTGAAGTTTAGGTAAATATCAGTTGTGCTCATGCATTTAGAACAACAGACCCTTCATTATTAGTTTTTTATTGTATTGGACGGTGAAGGAGAACTGTGATGAAGTGTCTGATCACGTGTTCCTTCTTCACTCGTGTCCAGTGTGAGTTTATGTGATCTGATGATCTTTTCTCTCATGCTAACACACACAGTCTGAGTGAAGATGAAGTTTGTGTCTCCTGCAGCGCGAGAACGAGCGCCGACGCCTGACGATGAGCATCGCACGTTTGCGTAACGATGATTGCAGCGCGGCTTTCCCAGACACCTCCGGGCCTCTGAACACAGCCGGAGCGCTGGGAACTTTATT
Source organism: Sinocyclocheilus rhinocerous (assembly GCF_001515625.1). Taxonomy (NCBI): domain Eukaryota; kingdom Metazoa; phylum Chordata; class Actinopteri; order Cypriniformes; family Cyprinidae; genus Sinocyclocheilus; species Sinocyclocheilus rhinocerous. Next base: position 285,378 of record NW_015632029.1, read on the forward strand.
GTGCTTCACTAAAGCCCTAAATTTACGCTCAACAAATTCCTTGTTTAAGTAAATATCATAAAGGCAGCAGGAATATCAGCGGAGGCGTCTGCTCAGCATCAGCACACTATAAATCTGACGGCCGTTTCCTGCGACTGAAGAAAACACAAGCGAGGTGTCTGCCGTCTGATTCATGATGCGCGCGGGGAGCGTTCGTCTCGTCCCTCAGATAAATACCTGTAACGTGTGTGACCTCGCCGTCGCTTTAGAGGTCAGCCTTTGTGTTAATCATTGACATGCAAACAGTGTGTGTGGAAATCAGACTCAAACAAGAAGCAGAACCAGCGACACGCGCGCGCACACACACACACACACACACTCACTCACACAAATACACACACTCACTCACACACACACACACTCACTAACTCACTAACACACACACACTCACTCACACAAATACACACACACACTCACTCACTCACTCACTCACACAAACACACACGCACGCTCACTCACTCACACACACACTCACACTCACTCACTCACTCACTCTCACACACACACTCACTCACACACACACATACTCACTAACACACACACTCACTAACACACACACTCACTAACACACACACTCACTAACACACACACTCACTAACACACACACTCACTAACACACACACTCACTAACACACACACTCACTAACACACACACTCACTAACACACACACTCACTAACACACACACTCACTAACACACACACTCACTAACACACACACTCACTAACACACACACTCACTAACACACACACTCACTAACACACACACTCACTAACACACACACTCACTAACACACACACTCACTAACACACACACTCACTAACACACACACTCACTAACACACACACTCACTAACACACACACTCACTAACACACACACTCACTAACACACACACTCACTAACACACACACTCACTAACACACACACTCACTAACACACACACTCACTAACACACACACTCACTAACACACACACTCACTAACACACACACTCACTAACACACACACTCACTAACACACACACTCACTAACACACACACTCACTAACACACACACTCACTAACACACACACTCACTAACACACACACTCACTAACACACACACTCACTAACACACACACTCACTAACACACACACTCACTAACACACACACTCACTAACACACACACTCACTAACACACACACTCACTAACACACACACTCACTAACACACACACTCACTAACACACACACTCACTAACACACACACTCACTAACACACACACTCACTAACACACACACTCACTAACACACACACTCACTAACACACACACTCACTAACACACACACTCACTAACACACACACTCACTAACACACACACTCACTAACACACACACTCACTAACACACACACTCACTAACACACACACTCACTAACACACACACTCACTAACACACACACTCACTAACACACACACTCACTAACACACACACTCACTAACACACACACTCACTAACACACACACTCACTAACACACACACTCACTAACACACACACTCACTAACACACACACTCACTAACACACACACTCACTAACACACACACTCACTAACACACACACTCACTAACACACACACTCACTAACACACACACTCACTAACACACACACTCACTAACACACACACTCACTAACACACACACTCACTAACACACACACTCACTAACACACACACTCACTAACACACACACTCACTAACACACACACTCACTAACACACACACTCACTAACACACACACTCACTAACACACACACTCACTAACACACACACTCACTAACACACACACTCACTAACACACACACTCACTAACACACACACTCACTAACACACACACTCACTAACACACACACTCACTAACACACACACTCACTAACACACACACTCACTAACACACACACTCACTAACACACACACTCACTAACACACACACTCACTAACACACACACTCACTAACACACACACTCACTAACACACACACTCACTAACACACACACTCACTAACACACACACTCACTAACACACACACTCACTAACACACACACTCACTAACACACACACTCACTAACACACACACTCACTAACACACACACTCACTAACACACACACTCACTAACACACACACTCACTAACACACACACTCACTAACACACACACTCACTAACACACACACTCACTAACACACACACTCACTAACACACACACTCACTAACACACACACTCACTAACACACACACTCACTAACACACACACTCACTAACACACACACTCACTAACACACACACTCACTAACACACACACTCACTAACACACACACTCACTAACACACACACTCACTAACACACACACTCACTAACACACACACTCACTAACACACACACTCACTAACACACACACTCACTAACACACACACTCACTAACACACACACTCACTAACACACACACTCACTAACACACACACTCACTAACACACACACTCACTAACACACACACTCACTAACACACACACTCACTAACACACACACTCACTAACACACACACTCACTAACACACACACTCACTAACACACACACTCACTAACACACACACTCACTAACACACACACTCACTAACACACACACTCACTAACACACACACTCACTAACACACACACTCACTAACACACACACTCACTAACACACACACTCACTAACACACACACTCACTAACACACACACTCACTAACACACACACTCACTAACACACACACTCACTAACACACACACTCACTAACACACACACTCACTAACACACACACTCACTAACACACACACTCACTAACACACACACTCACTAACACACACACTCACTAACACACACACTCACTAACACACACACTCACTAACACACACACTCACTAACACACACACTCACTAACACACACACTCACTAACACACACACTCACTAACACACACACTCACTAACACACACACTCACTAACACACACACTCACTAACACACACACTCACTAACACACACACTCACTAACACACACACTCACTAACACACACACTCACTAACACACACACTCACTAACACACACACTCACTAACACACACACTCACTAACACACACACTCACTAACACACACACTCACTAACACACACACTCACTAACACACACACTCACTAACACACACACTCACTAACACACACACTCACTAACACACACACTCACTAACACACACACTCACTAACACACACACTCACTAACACACACACTCACTAACACACACACTCACTAACACACACACTCACTAACACACACACTCACTAACACACACACTCACTAACACACACACTCACTAACACACACACTCACTAACACACACACTCACTAACACACACACTCACTAACACACACACTCACTAACACACACACTCACTAACACACACACTCACTAACACACACACTCACTAACACACACACTCACTAACACACACACTCACTAACACACACACTCACTAACACACACACTCACTAACACACACACTCACTAACACACACACTCACTAACACACACACTCACTAACACACACACTCACTAACACACACACTCACTAACACACACACTCACTAACACACACACTCACTAACACACACACTCACTAACACACACACTCACTAACACACACACTCACTAACACACACACTCACTAACACACACACTCACTAACACACACACTCACTAACACACACACTCACTAACACACACACTCACTAACACACACACTCACTAACACACACACTCACTAACACACACACTCACTAACACACACACTCACTAACACACACACTCACTAACACACACACTCACTAACACACACACTCACTAACACACACACTCACTAACACACACACTCACTAACACACACACTCACTAACACACACACTCACTAACACACACACTCACTAACACACACACTCACTAACACACACACTCACTAACACACACACTCACTAACACACACACTCACTAACACACACACTCACTAACACACACACTCACTAACACACACACTCACTAACACACACACTCACTAACACACACACTCACTAACACACACACTCACTAACACACACACTCACTAACACACACACTCACTAACACACACACTCACTAACACACACACTCACTAACACACACACTCACTAACACACACACTCACTAACACACACACTCACTAACACACACACTCACTAACACACACACTCACTAACACACACACTCACTAACACACACACTCACTAACACACACACTCACTAACACACACACTCACTAACACACACACTCACTAACACACACACTCACTAACACACACACTCACTAACACACACACTCACTAACACACACACTCACTAACACACACACTCACTAACACACACACTCACTAACACACACACTCACTAACACACACACTCACTAACACACACACTCACTAACACACACACTCACTAACACACACACTCACTAACACACACACTCACTAACACACACACTCACTAACACACACACTCACTAACACACACACTCACTAACACACACACTCACTAACACACACACTCACTAACACACACACTCACTAACACACACACTCACTAACACACACACTCACTAACACACACACTCACTAACACACACACTCACTAACACACACACTCACTAACACACACACTCACTAACACACACACTCACTAACACACACACTCACTAACACACACACTCACTAACACACACACTCACTAACACACACACTCACTAACACACACACTCACTAACACACACACTCACTAACACACACACTCACTAACACACACACTCACTAACACACACACTCACTAACACACACACTCACTAACACACACACTCACTAACACACACACACACTCACACACTCACACACTCACACTCACTCACTCGTTCTGATCCTGATTGAGACACGCTGGCCAGTTTCTTCTGGGAGCTTTTATCAATAGATACTGATATCCGAATAATCAAATTTAACCAAAGGTTGGACCTAGAAATACAAGTATTTTAAATGTCATAAACATGTACTTCCTTCATCATCAGTGTATATGTAAGCTGTATGTGTGAATGGCTGCTGTGTGTGATGATGCGGTGAGGTCAGCTGATGTCGATCGCGTGCCGCTTTGGCCAGAGACTGGGGACGGGCGCCGGATGTAAACAGGAGCGTGACAGATTGGCATGCTGGGATAGCGCGTGGGACGACAGCTTGTATCGGTGATGAGCCGCCTCTGTTCTGTTGCTTTGTTTTGGTTGGTTGAGTGTGTTTGAGGATTTATTTGAGCGTTGCTTTAATATCCAGTCATAATGTCACTTCCTCTGTGTGATGGTTTAAGCTGCATCAGATGCGGATCAGCGTCTGTGGCGGCTCTTCATGCTCACGTCTGTCTCTCATGTGTTCTTCTGTAACGCTGTGAGTGTGTGGTGTGAGAGAGAAGAGTCTTGAGGTTATTGCGTTATTGCTCAGGAAGAAATCACTTCCTCTGACGTCACACTTCAGATATCTCTCCGTGTGATTGGTCACTCAGAGCTCTGGTCAATGATAGTTGTGACATCATCAACAGGAAGTAAGTCCCTCAGCAAAAATGCAAGTATGAATCAAATCCTTGATTTATCTTTTCATTCAGAAGTGATTTTTTTTTGTATCAGAATCATGATTGAGTTTCCCATCAGCCTCCTGAATCTCTGAACGACCTGCGGTCCAATTCCAGTGTGTGTGTGTGTGTGTGTGTGAGAGAGAGGGAGAGACTGTGTGTGTGTGTGTGTGAGTGGGAGTGTGTGTTTCTGTGTGTGTGTGTGTGAGTGTGAGAGTGTGTGTGTGTGTGTGTGTGAGTGAGAGAGTGTGTGTGTGTGTGTGTGTGAGTGAGAGAGTGTGTGTGTGTGTGTGTGTGAGTGAGAGAGTGTGTGTGTGTGTGTGTGTGAGTGAGAGAGTGTGTGTGTGTGTGTGTGTGAGTGAGAGAGTGTGTGTGTGTGTGTGTGTGAGTGAGAGAGTGTGTGTGTGTGTGTGTGTGAGTGAGAGAGTGTGTGTGTGTGTGTGTGTGAGTGAGAGAGTGTGTGTGTGTGTGTGTGTGAGTGAGAGAGTGTGTGTGTGTGTGTGTGTGAGTGAGAGAGTGTGTGTGTGTGTGTGTGTGAGTGAGAGAGTGTGTGTGTGTGTGTGTGTGAGTGAGAGAGTGTGTGTGTGTGTGTGTGTGAGTGAGAGAGTGTGTGTGTGTGTGTGTGTGAGTGTTTTTCTCTCTCTCTGTGTGTGTGTGTGTGTGTGTGTGTGCCTCCTGCAGTGTGTGTTTGTAGACGGCTCTAGTCAGTCGTACAGAGTTTCAGCTTAAATCGTCGCTGGCTAGACGAAACGCACTTAAGATGATCTGCAGACGCTCTCACGCCTCTCAGCATCATGTGACGGATCCATTGATTCTGAGCCGCACGTCACGTTCAGATCGTCTTCATTGCTCCCCTGTGAGTCTCTGTGAATGTAAAGTGTGTTTTGTGTTGATGAAATGCCAGTATTGTGATTCTCCATGATGATTGTGTGACTGATGTTCAGCTGTCCAGCGGTCGGCCGCGGCACACTGCGCTTAATCCAGATCTCACTCCTGTTCTGAGTGTTTAATGCTGCTTCAGGAACGAAACTCGAGTCACATTTATTTCTATAGCACTTTGTATAATACAGATTGTTTCAAAGCAGCTCACTAATAAACAGGGAAATATCAATGAGTGATGCAAACTTAATGAAATATGATACAAATTCAATTCAGCTGTAATGCAGCCATGAAGTTTTGTTCTCATCCGATGGTGTCAGTGCAGTCATATCAATAACATTACTGAATATTAAGCGTCTTTTAAACGCGACTAAGCAAACCAAAGGTGACGGTGGAAAGGAACCCAAACTCCATCAGGTGTCAGAAATGGAGAAAAAACCTTGAGAGAAACCAGGCAATGAACAGCCTGCTTCTGAAAGTGTATATAATGACAGTGAACTAACAGAACTGAACAGCTAGTTAGTGCGGTGCAGAGCCGCTCTCTACTAGTCTCAGATAAACGTCTGTGTTCTTCATGTTCGCTGGATTTGTAGATGTCAGAATATTTTCTGCCAGATCTGGGTTAGTTAGAGCGTAACCCAGTCCATCCATCCAAAACTCACTTTCTGCGTTTCATACAAAAGTCAGTCGCCTCCGAGGCCCCAAACATCCGTTGTTTTCCCAGTTCCCTTGTTTACAGCCGAGAGATAAGGGCATTTCTCCGATAATTTGTGCTGATTCTTGTTTTCACACGGGCCGATATCAGCTGGATTCGGCTCTGTTTCTGCTGCGTCTATATTTAAACCCAGACTCCATCAGCCTCACTATCTGCTGCTGAGCGCCTCTCAGACGTAATTAACTGCTGCTTAAAGCCGCTCTCTGATAGCCACCCTGAGACTAAGATCCAGATTAAAGAGCGACTCAATCTCATGATCTGTAGATGTGGACTGGCTTCCACACGGATCACTGCAGGTTCTTATTCAGCACTCAGTCAGGTTTTGTCCACTCTGTTTCTATTGGCTCTTTAGCATTGATGCTTTCTACCAACGAGGCATCATAATGCGCCTGTGCTCCGCTGATAAGCTGCTAAACAGGAAGTCATAGCACACGAAGAGTTCCTGACCGTCGGCACTCCGGCTCATCGGGAAAGAGGAAGAGGAAACAACGCACGTTAGTTCCCTGTCAGAACCAGGACGCGAGGAGCGCTGTGTGTGTGTGTGTGTGTGTGTGTGTGTGAGTGTGTGTGTGAGTGAGTGAGTGTGTGTGTGTGTGTGTGTGTGTGTGAGTGTGTGGATTAATTCAAAGCAGCTTCACAGAAATAAACAGGAAAATAACAGAATCAATCAGGTTTGTAGAAATGTAGCATTGCATCAGTGTCTCAGCGATGGATGCTCTGCAGTGAATGGGTGCCGTCAGAATGAGAGTCCAAACAGCTGA
>NW_015632029.1:293562-297074 GCF_001515625.1 Sinocyclocheilus rhinocerous
CGTGTGTGTGTGTGTGTGTGTGTGTGTGAGATCCTGCTGTGAAGGAAGTTTGAAGGTTTCTGTGGAGAAACAGTGTCTCCCTCTCAGTGGGTTCGGACGGGCAAACAAATCAAACGGGCTTTCATTTCTTCATTAGTGACCTTTTAAGAAGGTGATTATTGATTTTGTGTTTGATGTCATTGTATGAATGAAGTGCACATTGGTTCTGCCGGAGTTTCACCAGTGAGGTTCAGCGTTAACGAAGCACAGTGAAATCTGTGAATGTGTCGTCCTGAGATGAGTCCTCTGCTCTTCTCTGATGCTCTGGTGTCTCTGTGAGTCTGTGGTTTGTGTTTGTTGCGTTCTCAGGGTTCATAGGGCACGTTTCATTAACTCTGAGCAGCGCGCCGCAGATGAAGGTAAATAAATAGGAGCGTGCGTACGTTAATGTAACGGCCGGCGGGTCTGATAAAGGTCTCGGTGTAATCCGGGCTGCTGACCTCCCGGTGGGTCGGGGGTGTAATGAGCTCCACAGCTGGCCTCCCGAGACCCAAACCACTCTGGTTCCCTTTAAACCGGCAGCCTGTTTGTTTAAGCAAGATCAGGAACGTAAAATCCCAATGACGTCCTGCACTCAGATACCGGAGGATGACGGAGCTGCGGTTCGGGACGGGTCTCCAAATGATGATGATGATGATGAAGGTGGTGTTCAGTGCAGGTGTGTCAGCAGGAAGCAGATGTTTGTGTGAGATATTCCAGCGTTTCCTGCAGGTCCTGTGTGTGTTTGTGCCTGATAAGGTGTGCGTGTGCTTTACAGCTTCCTCTTTTAGCAATATTGTAACATGAGACGAAGAGAGCGGCCGTGTTGAAGATCTGAGCGGGAAACTGAAAGATTGTGCGTTTAAACCCAACTAGTGTTGACTGGTGAACCGTCAGCAGGAGATCTGAACCAGACATCTGCATATTCATACCATCATCACATCATTAAGACACAGGGTGCATAAACAGAATGGAAACGTATGGGATTTGATTGTAGTGATTTCCAGGTCTGGATAAGCATGCAAAAAAAGAAAGTCTCCTTTATTTATATAGCGCTTTATACAATAGAGATTGTTTCAATGCAGCTTTACAGTAATAAACAGGAAATTAATATAATCATTGATGCAAAATGAATCCAAAATTCTGCTGTGAAGCAGCTGTGGCAAGACAATATTATCATTATTCTGCTCCAGTCAATTCAGTTCAATAACTGTGTAAAGTGCATTCATTAAGAAACAAGTTCAGCTCTACTGAAGACAGAGAATGGAAGAAGTTTGTGTTTCCAGACTTTTGCTCCTGTTCTGATTTCTAATAAATAAAATTGAGAATTTCTAGAAATAAAGTCATGCAATCAGAGCGTTTTCGTGGCGTTTGATGAGGAAGCATTATGGGATTGTTGTGCTGAGTTTCCTTGTGTTTCAGTCCGTGTCCGGAGCAGGGGATGGGTGATGAGTTCAACCTCATGGACCATTCGGACCTGTACCTCCTGGACTTCAGTGAGTCTGACCGTCTCTCAGTGTGATCTCAGTGCCTCTTTATCATAATGAATGCTTGTAGTCATTAGCTGAAGTGTTAGTGTTCTCGTCGGGTCAGGTGCTGCATTAAAAGGGTTTCATGTGTGTGCCGTGGATTAACCCTTACGTTATAGGAGCTAAAATAAGAGCAGCATGACGTGATTCAAATTCCAAAAGGAATTTGGGGGCCTTTATTTTCCAAATTGTTTTTTTTTTTTGTTAAATTAAATTTATTTTAAAAAATGTCTAATTAATCAAAATTCAGAAAATTACATACAATTTAACAACAATTTACAAAAATTACATATTTAGGGTCCCATGAAGTAGGTTATTTTTCCTAAATTCAAATTCTCCATCCTTCTCTCCACTCTCTGAGGCAGAAGTCTCTAAACTCATCCTTTCCAATCATCCTACTACTTGTCCGCTTGATCCTATTCCATCTCATCTCCTTCAAGCCATTTCTCCTGCCGTTGTACCTGCACTCACTCACATCGTTAACACATCCCTTCACACTGGTGTTTTTCCCTCAACATTTAAACAGGCTCCTATAACCCAACTTCTTAAGAAACCCACTCTTAACCCAACTCTTCTAGAGGACTACAGACTGATTTCCCTTTCACCTTTCATTGCAAAAACACTTGAACGAGTTGTGTTCAACCAAGTCTCAGCCTTTCTCACACAGAACAACCTCCTGGACAGCAACCAATCTGGCTTCAGAAGTGGACATTCGACCGAGACTGCCTTGCTTTCAGTTGTTGAAGCCCTAAGACTGGCAAGAAAGGCTTCCAAATCTTCTATACTTATTTTGCTGGATCTGTCTGCTGCTTTTGATACGGTGAACCACCAGATTCTCCTGTCAACACTATTGGAAAATGGCATCTCAGGAACCGCACGCCAGTGGTTTGAGTCTTACCTCTCAGATAGGTCCTTCAAGGTATCTTGGAGAGGTGAGGTGTCCAAGTCGCAACATCTAACTACTGGGGTGCCTCAGGGCTCAGTACTTAGACCACTTCACTTCTCGGTCTACATGGCATCACTAGGTTCTGTCATTCAGAAACATGGCTTTTCATATCACTGCTATGCTGATGACACTCAACTCTACCTCTCATTCCATCCTGATGATCCGACGATAGCTGCTCGCATCTCAGCATGTCTAACAGACATTTCTTGTTGGATGACGGACCATCACCTTCAACTCAACCTGGCTAAGACAGAACTGCTTGTGGTTTCAACAAACCCATCACTTTATCAAAATTTCACCATCCAGTTAGGCTCATCAACCATAACTCCTTCAAAAACAGCTAGAAACCTTGGAGTTGTGATTGATGATAAGCTGAATTTCTCAGACCACATTGCTAAAACTGCCCGGTCCTGCAGATTTGCTTTATACAACATTAGGAAGATCAGGCCCTTTCTTTCAGAACATGCAACACAACTCCTTGTTCAAGCTCTTGTTCTATCCAGGCTGGACTATTGCAATGCTCTCTTGGCAGGTCTTCCAGCCACTTCTATCAAACCTCTACAATTAATCCAAAATGCCGCTGCAAGATTAATCTTTAATGAACCGAAAAGAACGCATGTCACACCTCTGTTCATCAATTTGCACTGGCTACCAGTAGCTGCTCGCATTAAATTCAAGGCATTAATGTTTGCCTACAAAACCACCACTGGCTCTGCACCCATTTACCTAAATTCATTACTTCAGAGTTATGTGCCCTCTAGAAGCTTACATTCTGCTAGTGAACGGCGTATTATTGTGCCATCTAAAAGAGGCACAAAATCACTTTCACAGACTTTTTCATTAACTGTTCCCTCCTGGTGGAATGACCTGCCCAAATCAATCCGAGCAGCTGAGTCCTTAACCATCTTCAAGAAACGACTAAAAACACATCTGTTCCACCTTTATTTGACCCTCTAACTCTAGCACTTTCTATTCTATTTAAATCTACTTTATATATTTATCTTCTTTTTTTATAAAAA
>NW_015632029.1:297263-299045 GCF_001515625.1 Sinocyclocheilus rhinocerous
TCTATCTGTTTTCTTTTTATTTATTATATAATTAAAAAAAACCTTGCTACGTGTACTGCGTTAACCTAACTGAGACTTGTTATAGCACTTGCATATCATTGCTCCTTTGTTGATTTTGATTGCTTTTATTGTCCTCATTTGTAAGTCGCTTTGGATAAAAGCGTCTGCTAAATGACTAAATGTAAATTCGGTGTCTTCCGTTTTAATTTTTCTGGATTTCAATTTAATGCTATTGAATTAAATTGAATGTTTTTATTAAATTTAATTGATTAATAATCAAGAGGCATGTCTACTCAATTGAAACTTTAACAACTTAATATTTTATTTATTGTTTTACATTAATTTGCACATTTACACAGCAGTGCTTTAATATTCACACACACTCGTCCGTATCGCCGTTTGATCGCGTGCACAGCCCTACTCTTCATTTATTCTTCCAGCATATTTTTCTGACTGGATTCAGTAGGGCTCTAGCGGTGAGGTCGGTCAGTCATACGGGTGAGTACGCAGAACCCCGTCTCTCTCTCTCTCTCTCTCTCTCTCTCTCTGTGTCTCTCTCTCTCTGAGGCAGACGGACTCGGTGAGGTGCATCCGGCACCAAATAAAGGCGCTTCCTTTGGCAGCGCGTCCAGAGCAGCTCCACAGGAGCAGGTGAAAAATAGAGCAGGGAAGCGCTTCAGACGCTCGGCTCTGGCATCACCTTCTGCTCCTGCGGCCGTCAGGACTCACGTGAGCGTCAGCGGAAGCCCATGTTAGGCTGTCCGCTCGCAGACCGCTGACTGACTAAAACATTCATTCTGATAAACAGCTCTAGATTATTATCTGTAGGTAGAAGTATGGGTCTGGTTAGGCTTGTTAGTGTTACTGAGTTTGTGCTGCTGTGTTTTTTAGGTCCTAATCTGAAGACTTTATGCAAGCTAGCAGTTATTCGGTACAGTCTGGAGCAGTCTGGACTCCCTCATGACATCAGGTGAGAGTCAGAACCTCCACATATACATACATTCAGCCTTCATATATGAACGCAAGTCACACCAGCTTCAGAAGAACACACACGCACACACACACGCTAGTGAATGAGTGTGAAACCAGAGACCGCGATAACAATCTGCACCTCAACCCTTGACCCCCATCAGCTCTGGACTCTTGTCAGCAGCTCACAGCTTTACTGATCAGGTTACACACACACACACACACACACACACACACACACACACACTCGTGTTAGCGGGAGAGAGTGAAGCCATGTTAATACTCCACAGGCGTAACAAAGACCAATAATTCAACCAATTAGTGCAACGAATTATCGCTCTCACCAAAGACAAAATACATCACGCAGGTTCAGTCCAAACACCAGCTGTGCTCACACACACACACAGACACACACACACACACACACGCACACACACACACTCACACAGGTTTGTTTTTGTGAAAAGTGGGGACTCTCCATAGGCGTAATGGTTTTTATACTGTACAGACCGTATATTATATTGCCCTACACCAACCCTACCCCTAAACCTACCCCTCACAGGAAACTTTGTGCTATTTCAGATTTTCAATACACTCCATTCTGTGTGATTTATATGCGTTTTGAAAAGTGGGGACATGGGGTAATGTCCGCATAAGTCACCTTCTCCTTGTAATACCTGTGTCATACCTTTGTCATTATACAAATTTACAGTGGGGCAAAAAAGTATTTAGTCAGCCACCAATTGTGCAAGTTCTCCCACTTAAAAAGATGAGAGAGGCCTGTAATTTTCATCATAGGTATACCTCAACTAT
>NW_015632029.1:300480-300738 GCF_001515625.1 Sinocyclocheilus rhinocerous
CACACACACACAGACACGCACACGCTCACTCTCTCACACACACACACTCACACAAACACACACACAAACACACACACACACACATAAACACCATATGCTGATTTACACCAAACATCCTTATTTTTAGTATTTTAATATTCATCAATTTGTATTTTCTGTGCTCCTGTACATGTGTGTGTGTGTGTTTGAGAGAGAGTGTGTGTGTGTGTGTGTGAGACAGCAGTGAGGTGATGGTGTTTTTATAGCTGTCCATGAATA
>NW_015632029.1:300944-306688 GCF_001515625.1 Sinocyclocheilus rhinocerous
TTTTTTTTAAGGCACAAGCACTCTTCTGTTCTTTATAGTCAGAACTATTAAACCGTCAAACTGAGAAACTGACAACGAGCCACAAACAGAAGCTCATTTAAAATGTCAGAAGTTTCCGAGATCTGGACCTTCATGACATGTCCATCAGTCCAACATCATGCAAGAGTTTGATAATCACACACATGCTCTGCAGGTCAGAATCAAGAACTCGTGATGGTGTGTGTTTTACTGTGAGCGTGTTTGGAGGAGACGCACGGTCTGATGCTGATGGAGAATACAAATGGTGAAGTGGCATCTTATCTTAATGAGTCTAATGAAGGGCCGGCGCACATCCGGCCTCCTGCAGGGCAGCAGCACCGTGTGTGTGTGTGTGTGTGTGTGTGTGTGTGAGTGTGAGTATGTGTGAGTGTGTTAGTGTGTGTGTGTGTGTCTGAGGCAGAAGTCTCTAAACGCATCCTTTCTAATCATCCTACTACTTGTCCGCTTGATCCTATTTGATCTCATCTCCTTCAAGCCATTTCTCCTGCAGTTGTACCTGCACTCACTCACATCATTAACACATCCCTTCACACTGGTGTTTTCCCTCAGCATTTAAACAGGCTCGTATAACCCCACTACTTAAAGGGGTCATATGATGCTATTTCAATTTTTCTCTTTGGAGTGTTACAAGCTCTTGTTGCATAAAGAAGATCTGTAAAGTTGCAAAGACTAAAGTCTCAAATCCAAAGAGATATTCTTTATAAAAGTTAAGAGTCAGCCACGCCTACCTAAAACGGCTCGTTCTAACACATGTCTACGTCACTATGTGGGAAGATTTGCATAACACCGCCCAAATGTGCACGCAAAGAAAGAAGCCGTGGTTTCAGGAACAGCAGTAGTGTTGATAAAGCTATGTCAGGGAGACGCTGTGTGATTCAGTGCGAAAGCAAAAGCACTTTATTTGGCCTTCCGGAAGTAGATGCAATTAGGAATCAGATTTTTATTGCTTATGTTGTCCTCATTTGTAAGTCGCTTTGGATAAAAGCGTCTGCTAAATGACTAAATGTAAATGTGTGTGTGTGTGTGTGTGAGAGAGAGTGTGTGTGCGTGAGTGTGTGCGTGTGTGTGTGCGTGTGTGTGTGCGAGAGTGTGTGCGAGAGTGTGTGTGTCTCTGTCTCTGACTCGTTTCAGCAGTGATCTGACGTCCTGTGGCTCTGACTGATAGTCTGAAGAGCTTCTGAGATCTTCTGATTAATCTGTTTCTCTGTTCTTCAGGTGGGAGCTGACAGCCATGACCACCAACAGTAACATCAGCCGGCCCATATTCTCCTCCCACGGCTGACGGCGCGTCAGAACCAGCGCCAGAACTCTTTCAGGACGTCCCGCTCCACAGATGATCCGGATTGAAGCTTCTCGATTGGAGAGGTCTTTCCCTGCCGGGCTTTGGCGCGGACGAGCGGCGCTTTGCTAGTCTGATTTTGCCACGGTTGAACTTGATTCCTGCTGAGGAGAAACAGACCTTCACACTCTTAAATCAGTTCAATTATTCATCGGTGTTACAGTGTTTTAATGAGGTTTTGGAGTGAAATGAAGATCATTCAGCCTGTAATCTGTCAGTTCTCTGCTTGTGTGTTCAGATCGCTCCGTCGGGTTTATATGCAGGACTCTGTTAGGGTTCCACACGTGCTCTTACATATCGAACGCAGAGATGATGTTCAGAGAAGAGGAGACGTGTCTTGAGTTCCTCTTCTTTTAACTCGACTGGTTTTCTGTTTACCCACAGTGCTTCTGACAATAAAACCTGACTCAACAATCAATAGAAACGGAGATATTCCCTCTGCATGCGTTGTCCTGTTAAATCACATTCAGCAGATCTGCTGGCTGACAGTAAATACTCTGTCTTAGATCTCAAAGAGTGGGAAGAAGGTAATGATGTTATAAGCTTTTCATAAGGTCACACCGAAAGATGTTTGACATCGGTGCGAATCAACACCGATCAGATAACCTGCCTCTGGTGTTTTCCAGCAAACGCGGCCGAATCATGTTGAATTTTATCTTTCACACACAGTCTGGATTGCCAGAGATGTATTAAAAATGATCCATTACTGCAGTTTTTTAGCATCACTTTATATTTCATCTGAATCTTTACTGATCTGCAGAATATTGATAGATACTGAGGTGAAGCTCATGTAGATGTCAGTATTCGTGCGTCTGCCGGGTGACCATGGCCTTTATTTGAGTCCTGCGTCTCGTCCAGTGCCTGATTTATTGTTCAGAGCGTCAGAAGGTCTGGAATCAAAGTGCTCAAAGTCTTCTGGGTTTTAAAGGATTCTGGTCCAGATGGATTTGAAGCGTATTATTTAAGATCGTGTCTGAATATCTGACATTGAACTGTCATAATGAATATTGTGCAAACGGACCGCATCAGAAAATTCAACCGTCCTCAATCGTTTTCCCTCATTATAAACCATGATTTGATTAAACTGACTCGAAATGAAACCAGGTGAAGCTCAAGTCTTTGTTTGGATCAAATGTGTTTTCGTACGGATCTGTAGCTCATGCAGACGGACGGTCAGGAGAAGAAAGAGGTGATGTTTAGTGATGTCTCCGTGATGCTGTCATGGTCTAACAGACACGTGCTAATATAGTCATGTTGTCTATGTAGTGAACGAGAGGAAGAGACTATCGTTTGAGTCGTGTTGAGCTGCTGGTGTGTGAAGGAACCGACACTGAGCTGCAGACGTGATTCCTGCATGCTGGATCAATCTTTTCCACGACTTACTCGACTTGTAAACGGGTTTTTAGTGGGATCTTGAACTTCCTGGACAATAAAACTGACGATAATTGTGCTTATTGTCTGCTTGAATGTACCGTGTGAAGTGTTGTGTGTGTGATATAAAAAGCACATTGAGAACTGTTTTCCTGAACACAAATTTGAGAAGACGTGATTAAATAAAAAAATATTTTTAAATGAACATTTATTTCTCCAAAATGAAAAATATTTCTTTATTAATCCACAGTTTTAGACATCCTGAGTTTGGCGTTTTTGCAGTATTATTCTGATTAAAGATGAACGTTTTCTTTGAAGCCTATAAGTACTGTATAATGCATCTTTTCATAATTGTAAGCAAAGCTAAAATGCATTATAATATTTGCACATTTCTTGTTGAAATTGGTTGCGCTTTAATGCATTATACTTTCTAAAGATGTGACGATATAAGTATTGTATTTTAACTGTGGTTGCGATTATTCATGAAATCATTTAATGCATGATAAGGTGCATTACAAAGCATAATTAATGCATTGAAATTCTTTTGTAATGCATTATATATAAAGTGTTAAAGTTTCTCCATTCCTGCATCTGATGACCAATCAAAGCACTTCATCTTAAAGGACCATAATGCTCCGGCACGAGCGTCTGTGAGTGTTATATTCACACACACACACACACAGCTTGATATTCTTAATGTGCTCTAGAGGCTCCAGCAGCATCTTCACGAATGAAGCGTGATGGATTTGGCTGATCTCTCAGTGGACGTGACCTTAATGGGCTTCTATTGAGCAAAGGTTGTGAAAGCTAAAGGTTAACTGCTGGAGGATTTGTGATGGGACGAGACCCACCTGTTGGCCGGCTCGTTTTCACAGGAACCTTAAACTTGTGCCTTCAGCCCCGTGCTAATGGCTGAAGCTCGCGTGTTCGTCGTCGCTCTCTCCGGGGGCCCAAATAGAGCATTCAACTCATGTCGTGTCAGGAGCCCGTGCTTGTTTTGACCTCGACGCCAGTCCCTGGAGTCAAACGCTCTTCAGCGCCGACATCACATGAACAAACCCGAAGTGACTGTGATGAATCACCTGGAGAAGATTTCTACTGACCTCTGACAGCTCTGCTGAGCATTCACTCACTCCCAGAGAACAGACGTATTTGTTTCTGATCCGCTGCCACGTATGGATGCATTAAACTAACAGTAAACCAGTGGAAGCAGCTGAAGATCTGAACGATCAGTACAGAAGCGTGTTCGGATCGGGCTGTGGGAGATTCAGCGGCGTCTGTGAAAGCAGAAACACATGAAGATCTTGTTCCTGCGCAGACGTCTGTGTCGCAGCAGCAGTGTGTTCATGTCTGTCAGTAGCGCTGCTATAAAGTCCTGGTTATCTACAGTGTTAAGTGCGGCGGCGCTGCAGACGGGAAACTCCACAGACCCACTTTATTCTGACGACCTTCATATAAAACATTTGCTTCTAGTCTGAGCTTTGCTTTGACCTGATCCAGCTCTGAATGCACAGCGGCTCACGCTGAACCCAAACCAGACGGCTCTCCGTCACTGAGACGCTCCTCTTCAGGCCTCTTCAGCCTCTGCAGATCACGCTGAAGGCTGGAAGACACTACATGACTTTTGTCCTGATCTGCTGACACTAGCTGCTGGAAGTCAGGGTCAGTCTGCAGATGTCGGGCGCTCAGATTTGACAGAAGATCACGCAGTATATGATGGACACCCTGATTTTTGGCTTTACTTTAGATAAACATGTTTCCTCTGTTGTTGTTCTGCCTCCTAACCCTAAAATAAAACATTTTCTGCCTGAAACATCTCTTGAGATGGATGTTCACGCGTTTATAACCTCTCGACTGGACTGGTGTGATTCTTTGTACTGTGGCATCTCTAAGTCCCAGGTTGCTTGCTTACAATTGGGACAAAATGCTGCAGCCAAATTTCTTAAGAAAGGTCAAGTTTGATCTACTCCTTGTTTGCGAGCTCTTCGTTGGCTCCGAGTTCACTTTAGGATCAATTTTAAATTTCTCCTATTTGTATTCATTTGTGTAGTGAATCAGAAGTCTGTCTGTGAGATCCTCGGTCGTTTAGTGTCTGATGCACCGATTTAATCTGAAATCATTTACTATGGCAAGTGTCTGATGTCTAGTGTTTTAACCCTCATTCTGAACCAGAGAGGATTTTCTTTTCTTCTGTTTCCCTGAAAATGCTAGTGAATATTAAAGCATTGGACTAAGGTTTACTGACTTTGCTCACACAGGACAGAACAAATTCACAAAGTTTTTTTTGTTACACTCAAAAAATGACCTGACTACAAAACATTGTTTATAAATGTCTTATGCTATTATCACCAAATCTTGGATCAATCTTTGTGTCACCTTGTTTTCTTTCAATTAGCACAGGGTTTGTATTGATTGAACATTAATGTGAGCTGATGCACCTCAGTTTCTGAGCCAAAATTATGCACAAATGTTTTTTATTTAATTTAAATAAATAAAAAATGTATCACTCAAAAACTGTTCCTAAATAAACACAAAACCTGTGCTGACTGACAGAAAACAAGTTGATAAAAAGATTAAATCCAAGATTTGGTGATAATATAGAATAATGTCAGATTTACAAACGGTTACTTTTGACCGAGAACACAGAATTAGGTGAAGGATTTCCAGCAGCACAAGGGTTCAAATCTGTTCTGATTTTCAAAGTCATGTAGTGTTTTACAGTCTTAAATCACACAAACTTCACAAAGTGTGCCTTTGCGTGAAGCTTGAAAACTGAAGAAACCTGATGAAATGTTATTGTGTCTCGACTGTAATGTGATCAAACTCCCAGTGAAATAACTAACTGTTAATACTGATCTGTGTGTGTGTTTGTGTGTGTGAGAGAGAGCGAGAGAGTGTGTGTGTGTGTGTGTGTGAGAGAGAGAGCGAGAGAGAGAGTGTGTGTGTGTGTGTGAGAGTGTGTGTGTGAGAGAGAGAGAGAGTGTGTGTGTGTGTG
>NW_015632029.1:306740-311827 GCF_001515625.1 Sinocyclocheilus rhinocerous
GAGAGAGAGAGAGAGAGAGAGAGAGTGTGTATGTGTGTGTGTGTGTGTTGTGGTGATGTCACGGTGGGTATTTTTACACCCGCTCTATAAATAACGGTTCACTCCTCGTGTCGTCACGGCGGAGGGTCTTTTCTTCTCCTTCGGGTCTCAGGTTGAGTCACAGAATATATAACCCAGGACAGACTCCCGGATCCTCAGACAGTCAGAGGTGAGGCGAGCAGCTCAACTAGCGCTGACTAACACTAACTAAACTAAACTAGCTACTGACCTGTCATCAGCTCGCGCTGTTTTGCATGTTATTGGAGTTTTAAAGCATAATTGATTTAATAAAGTCGCTTTCAGCAGTTTAACAGACTTTCTGTGTTGGTTCAGATCTCTGAGAGGATGAGCGTCGGCTGCGACACGAGCGTCAGGCGGATTCTCCGCGCGTCTCAACGCTTCAGGTCAGTCAAAGCGGTCACGACTGTGTTGCTCTGCATGTTAGGCTGATGTTACACCGGGCAACTTTCTCATTGAGGATGGGCAACACATTTCCATCTGGATGCTTTAGATCGGTCTGTCTCACCTGGTTGCTCGTTGACGGCAACATTGCCCAAAAAGTTGCCCCGTATATCATCAGCCTTAGTTTAGTGTGTGCTGCACCTGTACTGAGAGACAGTGAGCTTTAGGTGTGTGTGTGTGTGTGTGTGTGTGTGAGAGACGCAGAGCTCCATCCAGGACTCCTCTTTATAAGGAGTTTCTCATTCATGGAGACCCTATAAAAGCGCATCTCTCACAGGCTCAGTGTCATTCATCCTGACTAACACAATGTCTGCTGCAGGTCCACTAAAGGGGCGTCCAAAGCCCGGCGAGACCACATCAATGGAGAGATCCGGAACATGCGGGCGCTGCTGCCCATCTCAGCTGAAGACCAGGAGCGTCTGTCCTACCTGCACTCCATGTCCCTCATCTGCACCTACGTCAGGAAGAGCGTGCTCCTCAAAGGTAAAGACGATCGCACTCGTGCAGATCTGTGTTCAGCAGGGTCTGAATTGGTCTGAATCAGTGCACTGTGGTCTTGATGGGTGCAGGAGTTCAGCAGGACGCGGCTGGAGCTTCTCCTCTGTGGGAGAGTTTTCTGCAAGCGCTGCCTGGATTTATTGTGGCTTTGACCAGAGACGGAAAACTGGTCTATGTGTCTGAAAACGTGTCCGAATATCTCGGCCTGTCGATGGTGAGTGAAACGGCTTCTGTTCTGTTTCATGTGCACACACATTTATCCTTTTATATTAGTGATCATTATAATCATTTTGACCCACACTTGATTTTCAAACTGCTTGGATTATTATATTGGGTCATAAATGTGCATGCAGAGTTTCGACACATAGATGTGTTTTTGAAAAGGCTGAACAAATTTTGACCTCCATTGGTTTTCAATTGCCAAAAATCAGTCAGGTTACTGCAGCCTGCCAAACCCTAAAATGTGAAAATACATATGAAATACAAAATATGAAATGCATGAGAACTTGTGTTTAAGTTTAAGACTCAAAGCTTACTTGAAATTGAAAACTTGTCTGATTGTCTGAATCTCTTTATGTAGTTGAGTTTTACAGTCAAAAAATAGCACAACAAAAATAGCTTTGTTGAAACGAATGAATACATTTCTCATGTTTTATATTTTGAAGTCTCTGACCAGCTACAATAGAGGTTTTCTGTTTTTACTGGAGTCATTTTTCATAGTGTCGATTATTGCATGGAAACCACTGTGTACCCAGTATTTAAACACCACCTGAGCGGTTTGTATTGTTTTGTAGGTCGATGTCCTTCAGGGAGACACTTTCTATGATATGATGGACAGTCGTGATGCAGAAGCGGTGAAAGTTGTTTTGAGAGAGCAGGACGTCTCCGCAGGTGAGTGTGGTGCTCTGTCTCTCCGTGTCGTGTCATGTGATGTCCAGATCAGCTCTAATGTCGTGTGTCTCTCAGAGCGCAGCTTCGTGTGCCGCATGCACAGCTCCAAAGCGCTCCGGCTCCAGTACAGCAGCTGCTGCTCCATGCTGGTGAGGGGGCGATTCCGGGACGACCCGCCGGACGCCGCTCTGTTTGTGGCCCTCTGTACGCCCACAGTCAACAGACTGAAGGACAGCGAGCTCCTGAGGGCCTCCACCTGCTTCCAGACGCTGCACAGACCGGACATGAGGCTCACTCACGCCCCCTACAGGTACAAACATACTGCTCCCATCTCACATTACAAAGCTGATGTACCAATAACATGCATTTCTTCTAGAGAGGATTGATTTGACTGGAGGACAGAATGTGGGAGCTTTTAATTGGTATTATGTAATGAATGATTGTTGACTGAGCTGAAATATGTTTCCACAGTGTCTTGTTCCACCTGGGTTTCTCAGCAGAGGAGCTGATTGGTCGATCGTGGTACGAGCTCCTGCATCCGGATGACCTCACGCTCGCCGCCCGCTGCCATCACACACTCAGTGAGTCAACGCAAATATACACATCTGTGGAAACGTTTGGGCTCGGTGAAAAATTAATACTTTTATTCATCAAGGACGCATTAAACTGATGAAAAGTGTCAGTAAAGACATTTATAATGTTACAGTAGATTTCTATTTCAAATAAATGCTGTTCTTTTGAACTTTCTATTCATCTGTGAATCCTGAAAAATAAAATGTATCACAGTTTCCACAAAAATATTAATGTTTTCAACATTGATAATAATCAGTTTCTCGAGCAGCAAATCAGCATATTAGAATGATTTCTGAAGATCATGTGACACTGAAGACTGGAGTAATGATGCTGAAAATACAGCTGCGCATCACAGAAATACATTACATTTGCTGTTTTAAATTGTAATAATATTTCACATTTCTTTACTGTATTTTTGATAAAATAAATGAGCAGAAACATTAATAAAATCTTACTGACCCCAAACTTTTGACCGGTCGTGCAGATACCTGTAAAAACTCTTGATTGAACTGATGTACTGACACACACTTGTTGTTTGACAGCTGGAGATGACGGCGCTGCAGACGGAGAGATGCTGGTCCGACTGCTGTGTAAGGATCTGTCGTGGATCTGGCTCTTCGTATGTGCGACTATAGACAGAGCCGGAGAAGTGATCACCTGCACCAATCACGTCATCAGGTGAACATCTTTTCATTCGTCTCTCTTCAGCAGTGACTGAGTTCTCACTTTTGCTCAAACAGCATGTGAAATTTTTCTCGTCCGCAGTGAAGCGGAGGCGGTGTATCTCAAAGACAAACTCTCTCAGCGTCCCGTCCTCTCAGCTCAGAGACCGAGAGAGCGCGAGCTGCTCAGGAGAAGCTCCGAGACCAGCGACTGCTCCGGCGGCACAGACGGGGAGCTCAGGAGCGCCTCGCTCGCGGTCAGAGAGCAGCCGGCCTTCTCCACACCGCCCTACAGCCCCACTTCCTCCCACTCCTCTGACTTCCTGTCTGACGGCTACGGTGCACTCGAGCAGCTGGCGGATGGGTTCTGTCCGTCTCAGGCGCTCTCTGACCCGTCCTGCACCGTTCCTCCCGTCTGTCTGCTCGACGCTCACCTCGTCCCCGTCTTCCGGCCCGCGCTGGACGTCTGTGAGGCTGCGGCAGACTGTGTTCTGCATCCGGAGGTCTTCGGCGTGTTTCCTCTTCCTCATGAGGGCGATCTGCTCACGCCCGAGGCCTCGCCCACCGCTGACGGACACTTCCTCTACAGCGAGACGGAGCGGGCCGAGATCGGGACTCTGGCCCGTCAGATCCGCTCTCTGGCCAGCAGCTTCGACGCCTACAGCACGCCACGCCACCTGCAGCCTGACGGCGCCCTCTGCTGGCCTCCTGAGTCGCTGCTGGACCAGACCGTCATAGACAGCATCCTGAGAGACCTGGTCTCGGCCAAAGAGCCGGACTGCGTCTGGAGCCGGAGTGCAGTCGGAGTGTTCTCAGCGGAGCACAGCATCAGCGTGCAGCAGTGTGTGTACGGCGGCGATCAGACGGCGCTTTGATGAGCACGAACGCTGACGGATCAATACATGAAAGACTGAAGTCCGTCACTTACACTAGTAACCCAGTATGGCATATTGCCATGGCAACCAGTGGCTGGAGATGTGATGAGGTTTGGTGGGAACCGGTTTCTCATCTTTTTTCGAGAATTATTTATACACCTGCAGTGTTTTATGAATGTGAAGAATCAGTCAGAGTGTCTCTTTCTGAACATTTACCAACAGTCGTTCTGTTCCTTGTGTTGCTAGTGGCTCGGTAGCATGTAAATGTAGTTTTTGTAAACGACTCGATAATAAGCTACTATGCACTTACTCATATGACAAAAACAGCGAGATCCTGAAGCAAGAGCGATGAACTGAAGCTACCTCATGAAGCGAATGCGATCACTCCAAACACTCGTTCTGTTGTGTCGCTGTGTATTTATTTTCTGTGGTTTATGTTAGATTTGTAGATCATTCGAGTATGAATGTAATGTTATGTGAAAGTTTCTCTTGCGGCGTCAGCGTCACTGAATCTCTGCCTTATGTTTGCGGTCTCTGTGGTTCTCACGTCAGGGTTATCTATAATGTTTAGAGCAAACATGTACAAAACAAACAGTTTATTTATATATTCTTGCTCTTTGTTTCTATTTTTGTATGTAAAGTCAATAAAGTTGCTAAGATAACTAAAACTGGGGTCTGTTTAGTCATAAGTGACACCCACCCTCATTGAAAGTTTCTCTTGCGGCGTCAGCGTCACTGAATCTCTGCCTTATGTTTGCGGTCTCTGGTTCTCACGTCAGGGTTATCTATAATGTTTAGAGCAAACATGTACAAAACAAACAGTTTATTTATATATTCTTGCTCTTTGTTTCTATTTTTGTATGTAAAGTCAATAAAGTTGCTAAGATAACTAAAACTGGGGTCTGTTTAGTCATAAGTGACACCCACCCTCATCCTGCTACCATGTGTGAGTGTGTGTGAGTGTGTGTGTGTGTGTGTGTGTGAGTGAGTGAGTGAGTGAGTGTGTGTGTGTGAGTGTGTCTGTGTGTGCGTGTATGTGAGTGTGTGTGTGAGTGTGTGTGTGTGTGAGTGTCTGTGAATGTGTGTG
>NW_015632029.1:311965-314465 GCF_001515625.1 Sinocyclocheilus rhinocerous
TGTGTGTGTGTGTGTGTGTGTGTGAGTGAGTGAGAGAGAGTTTGTGTGTGTGTGTGTGTGTGTGTGTGTGTGAGTGGCACATGGTTTTTTCACACACATATAGCTGCTTCAGTCAATAAAACGCTGCCTTTAAAGTCATATTTACAAGACCTGTAAAAGATAATAATTAATCATTTCAATGAACAGTCAACAGTGCGAATTACAGCGTTTTTAGATGATTCACTGACGTTACAAATGAACAAAAGACAGCACCAGTTACACGTAAAAGACTGAAAACAGCTGTAAAATATCATATCAGCAGGTTAACAAATAACATCAATAACAATAAATCATATTAAATGAAAGCCAGTTCATCCAGTTGACATTTGAGAACACTGTGTTGTTGTTGTTTATATAAAGACACAGACAGGTCAGGGCTGTTTCATAAAAGACGCTAAGAAAAGCGGGGATTAAAGTCCTAAACCTAACAAATCAATCGGGACTAAAGCGGTTTCATAAACGACCATTTAAGATCACGCAATCTCACTGATTCGAGCCAGGTTTGCGGAGTCCAGATAATTGCGTGAACACGCTTTTCTTAAGCAGCACTAGAGGCCGAACATGGATCTAATCGATCAGTACAGAGAGCAGCGCCTGCTCGTAGAATCATACGAAGAACTGAAAGATTTAATTAACGTTACACTGCTGCAGTAAATAAAATAAGAGAGAAAGGCTGGCAAATAATTGCTGATCGACTGAATGCGTAAGTAGAAAACTATGTTTAAATGTCTTACTACGATCTAATGAAATACCAGACACATTCAAAAAGAAAAAATGAATTAAATTATATATATATATATATATATATATATATATATATTATTGTTGTTTGTATGTATGTATTAATATGCACTTCACTTATTTTGAGGAAACTTTTTTTTTTAAACAGCAGCAATTAACTTCAGTGGGGAGAAAAGAACGTGGCAGCAGGTGAAAATTAAATATAAAAATATCATTCAGAATGGTAAGTATATAGGCTATATAACTACTTTAGTATAACTGGCTTGATGCTAGAACTGTCTGATTACATATTTATGAAATACAGCTGCCAAAAAGAAGAGTGATGTAGCGAGATGGTCCTCACTGCAGAACACAAGATCCAGATCCAACTCCAGAAGCGCTAAAGAAATGTTCTGGATGTAGACATTCAATATAAGAAGTTGAAGATGAGAAAGCTGGAGCTGGAAATCCAAAAACTGGAGAACTGTTGTAATGAAACACTTGACATTTTGGTCACCATTTAATCGTATGCGTTTTGTTTTTCTTCTCCAGCAGGCAGCTTTAAATTGAAATAAAAAATAATAATAATAAATAAAATACAAATTATGTGACTTGTGTGTGTTGTGTAATGAAATTGAGGGGCAAGTAGGGGGCTACAAACAGAAAATGAAAGCCTTCACATGACATGAAAAAATATAATACTAACCAAAATAATTATTTGCATAAATGTCTCTTATAACTCCGCCTGTTTCTTTGTCATCAAAAGCCACCTCATAGCCCCAGTCCTCCTCTGCAGCATCCGTGGTGGCCTCTCTTTTCTCAAGCTGGCAATGTTATGGAGCACAACACCACCAGCAATAATGTCACAAGCCCGTTGTGCAGTCACTCGGAGGTGTTTCAGGCACTGGAACCTTGATTTGATGAGAGCAAATGCCATCTCTATACGAGCTCTTGTGCGTGCATGGGCAAGTTATAGTTGTGTTGTGTCTGGGGTTCCTGGTATGGAGTCAGCCCTTGTCTCCCAGCAAAACTCCTGAGAATTCCCCTGGATCGAGTCAAAATGTATTCTTTTGTAATTACTAATTGGTGAATTTATTTTTAAACCTGTACATTTTCCATTAATAACCTACCTTGAGCCAGTTGCTGGGCAACAGAAGAGGCTGGACGTGTTCTAGAGTCATGGGTTGAGCCAGGCCGGTTTGCCTGTACTTTAGTGATGACACACTCTGCATCACAGATCATCTGGAAGAAGAAAATGTAGGTCACTAAACTGCAGTTACAGCATCATAAGAAAACGTCTATAAAGAGGGATGTGGGTAACTTAAATTAACATTAAAATGCACATTTATACTGTGTACTGATTTAACAAAGTCTGCTTCATGCGGACCAGACGGACACTTTATACACACACTCGACCACGTTTGGGAAAGCTACAAGAGTTAAGTAAAAGGATCTACCTTCCACTTGTCACCTTAAACATGAACACTCAAAAATATTTCAGATTCCTATACAGTTATTTTTTAAACTTGCCTGCAATTCCATAAAAGGCCTGTTTAATGGTACACATTGCTCTGTGATGAGGGAAGGTGATGAACACCACTCGCACAGAGCGGCAAACTGATGATTTGCTGATATTCTCTGCATCTCCAACGGTGTATAGAAATGTTCCACTCGCAAAAAAGCGAAGCGCTATACAGACAGTCTGTGGTACAGTGAGCGCTTTATTGCGGCGTGTGTTATG
>NW_015632029.1:315984-323568 GCF_001515625.1 Sinocyclocheilus rhinocerous
ACACACACACACACTCACTCACTCACTCACTCAGACACACACACACACATCATCAAACACACACACATCATCAAACACACTTTGCAGTCAAACAGTTTTTAGCACGCACGCACACACACACACACACACATCATCAAACACACACATCATCAAACACACTCTGCAGTCAAACAGCTTTTAACACACACACTCACTCACTCACTCAGACACACACACACATCATCAAACACACTCTGCAGTCAAACAGCTTTTAACACACACACTCACTCACTCACTCAGACACACACACACATCATCAAACACACTCTGCAGTCAAACAGCTTTTAACACACACACTCACTCACTCACTCAGACACACACACACATCATCAAACACACTCTGCAGTCAAACAGCTTTTAACACACACACTCACTCACTCACTCAGACACACACACACATCATCAAACACACTCTGCAGTCAAACAGCTTTTAACACACACACTCACTCACTCACTCAGACACACACACACATCATCAAACACACTCTGCAGTCAAACAGCTTTTAACACACACACTCACTCACTCACTCAGACACACACACACATCATCAAACACACTCTGCAGTCAAACAGCTTTTAACACACACACTCACTCACTCACTCAGACACACACACACATCATCAAACACACTCTGCAGTCAAACAGCTTTTAACACACACACTCACTCACTCACTCAGACACACACACACATCATCAAACACACTCTGCAGTCAAACAGCTTTTAACACACACACTCACTCACTCACTCAGACACACACACACATCATCAAACACACTCTGCAGTCAAACAGCTTTTAACACACACACTCACTCACTCACTCAGACACACACACACATCATCAAACACACACACACACTCTCACACACACACACACACACACACAAACACACTCTGGAGTCAAAGAGCTGTACAGCGTGTACCCATCATGCACCAGTGAATCTCTTCGATTCAGAACACACCTTATGAATCGTTTGTCATGAGATCATTGTGTGGTGGATTTGTGATTTGAGCGAACATGGTTTTATCATACAGCTGTGTCTTTACTGTGGTTTGTTTCAGTGATTTTGCTGTGGTTCCTGTGGTAGAATCACTGTGTCTTCCTGATTTAACATGAGATTTAGATCATCATGCATTCAATCTGTTTAATGCTTCACAAAACCAGACCTTACAATACAAATGCAAACATTCAAAAAGGTTATTTTTTTTGTTATTTCAGTATTAATTGTTCTAAATCATGACTTCAGAAATGATTATTTGAACAAATGACAGATGAATTAATGTTTGCATTGGCATTGTATGAAAAATTAATGTTACAAAGACATTGTGATGGTGAGCCTGTATGTGTTTATTAGGGATTTGAAGTTAAATAGAGCAGTTCATTTATGATTCCTGAACACAACAGGAAGTGCAGGGGACTTTTAATTAGATTTTTTAAAATACTGTAAAGCTGCTTTAACACAATCTGTTTCCTTCCTCCTGCATGAACAACATGATGTGAAGGGATCTTGACCTTTGACCAGAGATTACAGTAATTTTTTTGTAAAATCGCAAGATGGATTCATATGAATGATTGCAGAAGAAGACGATACAAAGACTATGTGAGTTTCTCTTTATTTTCTGAAGGAAATATGTCGACTTGTTAGGATTATATTTTTCTCTTGTGTTTAGGACTTTGTTTGTGAATATTTAATATATAATTCCAGTGATGATACAGTAGCCAATTTCATTGGGTTAAACTCTTTTCTCATTCGTTTTCTGGACTCAAACCTCTAGATTCCTTATTAAGCGTCAGGCTTCTGTTTTGGTTGTTCATATTTTCACGTCTTTAGTGTGTCCCAGATTTCAAAGCAGGAAAAAACACTTTTCTGGGTTAAATAAATAGAACCACAGCAGAGTAACTCCACCTCCGCCTCTCCTCATACAGCGCTGTGAATGGAAATCAGAAACACGCTGGAATCAGCAGGATGAGGATTTACAGGGAATGCACATATATATTAAACAGCTTCCCTGGTGGGAACGGATTACCTGACACACACACACACACACACACACACACACACACAGATGTCAGTACTAGAAGCTCATGATTGTAGTTTTCCTGAGGTTCAGGTCTGACAGTGTTGATCCAGCAGCTCCAGGTTTTGCTGTAGATCCTGTTCATTGCTCGGGTCGATCTGTAGGGTATTTCATAAAGAGAAACTGCCTGAAGCCCTACAGGTGAATGACTGAATGTGTTAATAGCAGTGTTTAGAGTTCGACTGATTAATGATTGTACAGTAAGTTCAGATCTTCTCAGTCTGCTGCTTCTCAAGTAATTGCCACTTTCTCTGTCATGATTTCAGCAGCGAGAGGAAGGTCGTGGGTTTGTCCTTGAGTAAGCAGAGAGAAACCTCACAGAACCAGTCAGCCGCTGCATTTCTGCTCCATTTCTCCATCTGTTTAAGGCGGCTGTAAGTAATGGCAGGGGCCGCTGAGGTTTAATAGGATTCTGCCCCATATTGTAGCTATAAAGCTTATTGATACAGAGATGTTTTGTCTCTACCTTCATGTTCTTTAGTCATGGATTTTCTCACATTCAGACACGAATGTCAGTGGGGACCGACGGAGACAAGCGGTCCACATCCACCTCAGACTCCGAAACACGTCTTTGTGCTCACGTCTATTGTGTCGAGCTGAAATAGAAACGAATCCTCCACAAACACTGAATACAGCTGAGTGATTCTCTTTTTTTTTAGTACTGTATTCCATATCACGCAGTGTTCTGGACTCCACTCTCACTGTATTCTCATGAGTAAGTCACAGCAGGTCAGAATTGCATTGTTGAGAGAAAACACAAACACAAAGTTAAGTTGGATCAGTGTATAAGTCATATTTTATTATTACATTCATTCAGAAGTCATGTAAAATATCGGTAAATAATATAAACCATTTACAAACATTATAAACACTATAAAAATGTGTTTTAGTTCCTGTCACGCCACTGCAAATCTTTTACATTTAACGGTATTCAGAACAGATCAGGAATGAAAAATATAAGTATAGAACAAACATAAATTATAGTGGCATTCACTATAAATAACATTTATTATGAGTGCCAGGCCTAAACAAATGCATTTAAAGCAAATCTGAAACTACCACATGTGGGAAATCTTTACAAATAAACCCAAACTCACATACAGTACCTCTGTCCCTCGGCACACATCCAAATGTGTGAGCTTCCGACGCTAAGTGCATTATATAAGTCACTTTGGAACATAAGTCGCAGCATGTTTCAGATGATAAAAACATGACTTATATGGTAAATGTGGTAATTGTGCCACCTCAGACTCCGAAACACGTCTTTGTGCTCACGTCTATTGTGTCGTGCTGAAATAGAAACGAATCCTCCACAAACACTGAATACAGCTGAGTGATTCTCTTTTTTTTTGAGTACTGTATTCCATATCACGCAGTGTTCTGGACTCCACTCTCACTGTATTCTCATGAGTAAGTCACAGCAGGTCAGAATTGCATTGTTGAGAGAAAACACAAACACAAAGTTAAGTTGGATCAGTGTATAAGTCATATTTTATTATTACATTCATTCAGAAGTCATGTAAAATATCGGTAAATAATATAAACCATTTACAAACATTATAAACACTATAAAAATGTGTTTTAGTTCCTGTCACGCCACTGCAAATCTTTTACATTTAACGGTATTCAGAACAGATCAGGAATGAAAAATATAAGTATAGAACAAACATAAATTATAGTGGCATTCACTATAAATAACATTTATTATGAGTGCCAGGCCTAAACAAATGCATTTAAAGCAAATCTGAAACTACCACATGTGGGAAATCTTTACAAATAAACCCAAACTCACATACAGTACCTCTGTCCCTCGGCACACATCCAAATGTGTGAGCTTCCGACGCTAAGTGCATTATATAAGTCACTTTGGAACATAAGTCGCAGCATGTTTCAGATGATAAAAACATGACTTATATGGTAAATGTGGTAATTGTGATTGTGAACTGGATTGCACACTGTTGCAGCATGAGTCTTTGTGACAGTGGTGGAAGTATACTACATTTCTTTTTAGCACTTTCTATGCAGTTTATAGTATACAAATGAAAAAGATAATAAGGTATGTGCTCTTTAGGCTGAGATTCAAATTTAAGTCGGTTTCACTTGTGTGTTAATTTGTGGAAGGCCCAACACTTTTCTCCATTTTTATGCACGGATGCGAGTGTGTAGGGATGAATCAGTGCTGCTGTTGTGTCGTATAGTGCCTGAGCTTTTCCTCCTGCTGTCAGCGCTGTACACTCAGCCGGACGCTTCTGACAGGTGTCTGCAGATGGATTCTGACAGCATGTTGTTTTCTGGCCACACTACACATGCAGGCCGTTTCTGGTCAGTTCCAGCGTGAGAGTGAAACGCAGGAACATCCCGAGGCATATCGAGTCCGTCAGCACAGATATTACTCAGGATAAAGTGTGCTGCTCCCTGTCTGTTTCATGGCAATGCATTTGCCAAAGTCATTATTTTAAGGTGTAAAATGATAATGTACCCATATGGTTTATAATATGCTAAACATTTTATGTATTTGTTGTATACACTAATGGAATTTATTTACTATGCCCAGTTTTGTTATAGTAATAAATTCAATTCCTTTTCAGTGACTATGTATAAAATGATTTATGACTCCACAAGGTGTAGTATACAACACTTGTAAGAGTGCATATGCAATATAAAGCTGGAGGACTTTCTGAGAGATAGTTTTAGCTTAGTTTTCAAGCTTGGAAATAAACACGCTGCTTTTACTACTGAACCACAGGCCAAGATATGTTCATATTCCTTTGGATAAGTTTTGAGTAGAATTTGAAGTAAATTTAAAGAGCTTGTATGAGACTTTAGTCAAGCATGTAAGTTACTGCTGTAAATGTAAAAATATGTTATTATAATTATTTAATGTATTATTATTATTTTTTAATGATTTGATGTATTCACCACCAGATAACCTCCAGATGAGGTCTTGAATGTCGCAGTGGTCAAGAAATCCTAACCAGGCTCTTGGTTTTCTTTCTCTGTTGGATTTTCCTCCTCTTCTTTACTTATTCCATGTGGCTGCTTGTACATGTATATAAAAGACTAAATTAGCCAGCTCTGAGCCATCTCAGCCTCCAGTATCACAGGCAGTTCATATCTGCAGTTGTAATTGCTGTGTAAATGCGTTTGTAGACCTCTAAGAGTCTGTGAATTTACCAGATGTGCCACATTTGGCTTATTTCATGCACCTGCTTTTTCAAGTGTGATCTCGAGTCCTTTCTCTCATAACCGGTGGGTAAACTAGTGTAGTGTTTTCACAGTTACCTATTGCATTATCATAAGGTCTCATTCTAGCAGTGCTCTCTGTAGTGTTTGCGTTTGTAACTGCACTTATTTCTGTCACTGCGGACAGAGATGGTTAGAGAAGAAATGCTGTTGGGTTTCAGCAGTCTACTGCAGTGAAAGCAGCTTACAGAAGGACTGGAAGACATTGAGGACACACAGGTTAACATGAGTTAGTTAGCAGTTAGTAACTGAGAGTCTCAGAGGCAGTGAATTCATGAAACTCAATTGGTCCTGAAAACTCCCTTCAGCGTTTCATATAATCTCAAAAACAGCAATTCTCTCATAATCAAACCGAGCAGAAAAACACACAGATGAAGCTTAATTCCTTTCTATATCCAATATACATAGCAGGTCATTTAAGCAGCACTTTTCTGACTTCTGAATGATGAAGTGGGCTTCTTAATTTGACGAAGTACAGCGATCATCCAGCGCTGGCAGGGACAGACGCTCAGATCCGAGCGAATCTAACCTGTACCTGCAGCTCATTTATCACAGCGGCGCTGAGCTGAATTAGGAATTAGTTCTTCAGGAATGAGAGCCTGGTCTTATTAAATTGTCTCGGCTTCTTCCACCAAACACTCTGTTGGGAAAGCGAGAGGCATAACGTGAGCTTCGGGTTTAATATTGCTTAAATGTGCTCTGTGTCCCATGACGGCGCGAGCTGGTCTGGGGTCAGTGATTGACAGCTTCATCTGAGCACTGCATGCAGGCTGTGTTTCTGAAGATCTCACATCACATCTGCTTCATTTCTGAATTCAGAAGTCAAAAGTGTTATTTTGCTGTCATTTGGTTTAAAAAATAACTATTGGCAGTCTAATCTCATAATGAGTAAAAAAAAAGATTCATTTCGGTTCATTTGGGATCTGTTGTTCACTTATGAGTGTGTTTAGTCCATGCGCACAGAAAGTGTGTCGTAAAAGTTAAACTGAATGTCAGATTTTCTGTCAGCATTTCCAAAAGCACTAAGTGTTTAGTTCACACTCTGATACAGACAGATCCCGATCCAGATTCAAGAGTCAATTAACATGAAATGTGTGGAATAGAGTCTGTACAACCCTGATCTTCAGGTTAGATCAACTAACAGGGAAATCTAGTTGCACGTACAAGTTCAAACAAAACATTCAGGCATTTTTTTTCTCTCTATCACAAGATAAAATTCTGTGTGTTTGTCTGTAAATCAGACGTGTCTCATCAGTGATAAACATTGATTATGTGAATAAATTGAACCGGAGAGGCTGCTCTCTTCCACTGATAAACCCATAATGTGTGTGTGTGTGTTTGTGAGTGTCTGTGTGTGTGTTTCTGTGTGTGTGTGTGTGTTTCTGTGTGTGTGTCTGTGTGTGTGTGTGTGTGTGTGTGTGTGTGTGAGTGTGTGTGTGTGTGTGTGTTCAGTAACAGTCGCAGGCAGAAGAAGCGATCACTGAACTCTTCACACCTTCACTTTCTAAAGTGCTGTCAAAACATATCGGCATCTTCCTCCGAGGCGCTGCTTTCACTCAGTTAGGCACTTTATGGGCTGTTTGTTGGACTGTAGCATTATTATTCCATGATGGCTAAAATATAAAGATTAAAAACAGAATATTCAAACTTGCTTTAACTCCAAAAGACTCCAAAAGACAAAAGACTGTAAAAGCTTTGTCTCTTAGCCCGTTTCATCACTTACAGTTTTTTTGTCTCTGTGCTTTACTCTAGTAGACATCTATTGGTTTCCCAGATCGTCAAGGTTCACTTTCAAGCTATACTTCAAAACAACAGTAAGACGTTATGTCCTTTATGGCCACCAGAGTGCAAACCTCTCTCCTCTGCTAATCCATAAATTAAACCTCTAAGGATTTGTAAATTAATTGTACTGAATTTTTTGCTGACTTGCAAGAAATGATGGAGTCAGAGAAAGGTCTTTGGGCTCCCAGTGCGTTTGGTGCAGTCAGCAGAAAGCATTTGCTCTGACGCTGAGCTGCAGGAGCTGAATGAGCCGAAAGCCCACGGTGCTGAAACTCTGACACACCAGCGGCACTCACGCGTGTGGATTCTGACCAGCAGCTCTAGCTCCGTGTGTGTGTGAGAGTGTGAGAGTGTGTGTATGTGAGTGTGCGAGAGTGTGAGTGTGTGTGTGTGTGTGTGAGTGTGTGTGTGAGTGTGAGTGAGTGTGTGTGTGTGTGTGTGT
>NW_015632029.1:323683-324372 GCF_001515625.1 Sinocyclocheilus rhinocerous
TGTGTGTGTGTGAGTATGAGTGTGTGTGTGTGTGTGTAAATATTTTTTATATCTAAAGCCAAACCCATAACCATGTCTTGAGCATTAAGGGGATCAAACTAACTTTCTAAAAATATGCACATTCACGTTTACAGTTTTTTCAACTGCTTATGTAACGGAGTGAAAAGGTATGTTAAATTATTGCATAAATGGGGACAGCGCCATCTATGTGGTGCGTGATGTGATTTAGCGTGTGGAGTAGGGACCGCCCACAGCAGAGTTAATGAAGCATTGCTGTGGGTAAGTTGCACGTTTTTCGCGGTCTGAGAATTACCATTTATAAGTGTCCAAAACACACAAATATTTGCTTTATTGTGATTGTATCTTTCAATTAATATGTTGGGACTCTGTTAAGCCTTGTTTGGCGTCGAGTGTGTTGCTCAATATCGAGTTATAACGCGTTTATATTACGAGGCCTGATTGCAATCAATTTGTGTGTTGTCTTGTGTTTTATGTAGAAATGGTTTATTCTCTCTCTGAATCAGTGAAACCCTATTACACACACTGTCTCCATTGTGCAGAAGGCAGACCGCCCAGGCAAGACCGTCACATTGGTGCCGTGAAGTTGTGATGCCGCTGTGTTGCTATGGGCCGTGTTTTCAAGGAAGTTGATTGAGATCACCGTGCTGCTGCATAAGGACTGGAAGCGT
>NW_015632030.1:0-1931 GCF_001515625.1 Sinocyclocheilus rhinocerous
CAGGAACTCCAAATCGTAATGTTTGAACGTGAACGGGTTTTTCTCATAGGATCCAGTGAACGCGTCGTTATCCACCATAGCCAGGACGATAGATTTTGGTAACATCCCCAAAAACAAATTTTCCTGATTTGATACTCGGGATCCAGCAGGTATGGAGAAATTTTTTAGACATACCCTATCTATGGGGTACTTGGCCGTGGTTGAGAGCAGCGCCTGGGCATGCGCCAGTCTCACGGATGGTGATACGGATACTTTCTTGACAAAAAGGGAGGCCGACACTATATTTAATTTATAGGCATCGTCGCTCATCAGACAGAATTCGTCTTTGCCTCTGATCATTCGTATTTTTATGTCGACGCCGTTTAGCATTAATTTTTCTTGAAAGAAAATATCACTGTGAATAGGGGCCAGCAGCTCCACAACCTTGCTCCCGGTAGTGTAGAGCGATCTCTTGGTCATCCCTGCGTTACGTCCCACAGGATCGGTTTCATCCATGTGACCTGCCATGTCTTTGAAAAACAGGCCGGCCGAGAAAAGCGATTCCAGCGCATCTTTGCTGTAGTTGAGAAGACTCTCGATGATACATCGGTAAGGGTAAGTACTCGAACTCTGAGATATCAGGCGATCGCCGAGACTGACGTCGACATGTGAAAATATAGTAGCTCCGGTAATCTGAAAGCTGAATAAATAAGCTTTCCATTGATGTATGGTTTGTTAGGATATGACAATATTTGGCCAAGATACAACTTTGAAAATCTAGAATCTGAGGGTGCAAAAAAATAAAAATACTGAGAAAATACTGAGAAAATTGCTTTTAAAGTTGTCAAAATAAAGTTCTTAGCCATGCATATTGCTAATCAAAATTTAAGTTTTTATATATTTACGGTAGGAAATTTACAAAATATCTTCATGGAACATGATCTTTACTTAATGTCGTAATGATTTTTGGCATAAAAGAAAAATAAATAATTTTGACCCATACAAATTTTTTTTGGCTATTGCTAAAAATATACCCAAGCGACTTAAGACTGGTTTTGTGGTCCAGGGTCACATATATGTTTATATATATAAACATACTTTGATTATCCCTAACCTGGAACATCTTTGTAGTCTATATGTTATCATGTGTTATAGATTTCTTATAATATTCATTGAGACATCACATGGCTCATCTTTACCCACTCGCTCTTATTGTAAGCCATGACCATAAGCCCCGAACCGCCTTGAGCTTTAGGATCACCGTTATACGCTCTTGACAGAGCGTTTGAGACGACGTCGGCTGCTATATTTTTAGCGGCCAATTTTAGGTGCGGTTTAGCGATGCTGAACCCCCTTTTTAACAATGGCACTGCCATCCTAAACAGACCTCTGAAAAGTCCTCCTAGGCCTGCTCCGTACATAACGGCTCCTCCGGCATATCCGGGTAGACCACCCCCCGCCTGGTTTCGATAATAATCGACATAGTTAGCGGTGTTCATCCCTCGTGGGTTGTAATAATCAATTTTTAAAGCACAGATTGTTTCACTGACCTAAAGTGTAGTTTTACAATGACTTTCCTGCAAGAAAATGGTATTTCGCGGTTTTGGTCGTCCTTTAATTCTACGGCTATGTCCGTGATGAGCGACTTGTTGTCCGATGCGTAATGGGGTTTGTCATATCTAACACTGACGGTATCATTGTCTCCTCTCGTTATATGTACGCATCTTAAAAGTGGGACGTACGAATCACCCACTGATTGGTATTCGATGATGTCGGTATAAACATACATCGTATAGAAACCCGCATTGATATCTGCTTGATGAGTAGCGTCCGTGATAACGCTCATTGTAAAATTGGCTTTTTCATAATGATGTCGGTATAAACATACATCATATAGAAACCTGCGGTGATATCTGCTTGATGAGGAGCGTCCGTGATAACGCTCATTGTAA
>NW_015632031.1:0-878 GCF_001515625.1 Sinocyclocheilus rhinocerous
CATGTGACGACCCCGGGCTGGACTCTGCTTCGTCCAAGGTGAAAGCCGATCCGGTGATTGACAGCGCGAAGTTGATGTATTTCCTCAGCGACCAGCATGGATCAGCTCCAGGCATGAGGAAGCAGATATCATCCTCTTTTGGAAGGCCAAACAAAGTAGTTTCGCTTTCACAACGAAACACAGCGCCTTCACGACATGGCGGCGGCGGCAACAACAATACTACAGCGAGAATAAAAGTTACGCCTTCTTTCTTTGAGCAGCTCCATCATCGTCAGTTCGGTGTGGGCTTTTACTCCGCCTTCATGGTGGCTGATAAAGTGGACGTTTATTCTCAGTCAGCAGAACCAGGCGCTCCTGGATACAAGTGGTCCTCAGACGGGTGAGAGAAATGAGAAGAGAGATGGGTTTAAGAACAGTTTTAAGACAAAAAAGATGTGCTTTTTTATTAGGGCTCCTTGATTATGGAAGAAATCATAATTACACTTATTTTGGTTAATACCATAATCACGATTATTTAAAGGGGTCATATGATGTTGCTAAAAAGAACATTATTTTGTGTATTTGGTGTAATGAAATGTGTTTATGCGGTTTAAAGTTAAAAAAACACATTATTTTCCACATACTGTACATTATTGTTTCTCCTCTATGCCCCGCCTATCTGAAACGCGTTAGAAATAACAAATAATAGGGCAAATACAGCAGGAAAAAACTACTGCATATTATGTCAGTAACATTAAATGATTTGACTGATTTGGACATTACGTTTGGGGTGAAACGTGCACTGCTTTAAAGAAAAACAATGGGTGGCACTATAGTTTTATGTCAATTATTGGGTTTTCTTGATCATTGGAAGCTGAGTTTGAAATCAAGACTAAAAT
>NW_015632032.1:0-3864 GCF_001515625.1 Sinocyclocheilus rhinocerous
GCTATGGTGGGGCCTGAAACCTGACTGAAATTCTTCATAGAGAACATTTTTTTGCAGGAATGAGTTATGTTATGTGCTTAAAGTCATACTCTCTTGAAAACTCCTGGAAGTCGGCGC
The DNA here is from genome assembly GCF_001515625.1 of Sinocyclocheilus rhinocerous. Taxonomy (NCBI): domain Eukaryota; kingdom Metazoa; phylum Chordata; class Actinopteri; order Cypriniformes; family Cyprinidae; genus Sinocyclocheilus; species Sinocyclocheilus rhinocerous. Next base: position 118 of record NW_015632032.1, read on the forward strand.
TGCTATACTGTGGCCCATTGTCACATATTAGTATCTCAGGCACCCCATTCCGTGCAAACACTGCTTTCAGATGTTCGATTATTGTTGCAGAGGAAGTTGATGCCAATTTGGCCACATCGATATCTCTTGAATAGTAATCGACTGTTAAAAGGTACTTTTTTCCCTTTAGTTCAAACAAGTCTGTAGCCGCTCTCTGCCATGGATACGGTGGAAAGTCTGTAGGTTGTAGCGGTTCTACAGCCGTCCTGGAAGCCTTTCTACATTCATCACACTGTTGCACCATAGTTCGCAATTGTGAACTCAGGCCGGGCCACCACACCGACTGTCTTGCCCTTTTGCAACATTTTTCAATTCCTTGGTGTGCCTGATGAATGTGAAGCAGAACTGAACTTTGGAGTGAGGCAGGGATTATCAACCTTGTTCCGTGTAGAAGCAGTCCATCGAGGATGGAAATCATGTTTCTTTCCAACCAGTAAGGTCTGAGTTTGTCGTTGCCCTGCACCGTTCTCAGCCATCCATGCTCATGGAACCTCATTACTTGGCTGCATACAGGGTCTTTCTTTAACTCATGTTGAATGTTGTCTAAGCGGCTCTTTGAAGCAGGGAAGCTTTTCCCTATTTGGGAGAGGTAAATATTAGTGTCTTCCATGAGAGTTGAGTCAGCATCCGTTACATCACTCATAGAGGGCATCCTTGACAGCGTGTCTGGAGTTGTGAACTGTTTCCCTGGAACATGACTGATCTCGTAAGAATATCTCATAAGTCTCATTCTGAACCTTTGCAGCCTAGGTGGTAAATCATCCAGATGTTTTGTGCTCAGTAAGCCCAGAAGTGGCTTATGGTCCGTCTCGAGAAGGAAATGTTTCCCAATGAGATAGCAGCTGAAACGTTCACATGCCCAAACAAGAGCTAGGGTCTCCTTCTCTATCTGAGCATATCTCTGCTCAGTTGGAGTTAATGCTCTAGACGCATATGCAATGGGTTTCCATGCATCACTGGACTTTTGAAAAATCACTCCTCCCAGACCAAAGGATGACGCATCTGCTGCGACTTTAGTTTCCTTGCTTGGATCAAAGAGTGCTAAAGTTGGTGTTGTGATAAGCTCTTTTTTTAGCAATGCGAATGACTCCTGCTGTGGTGCGTCCCAGGACCACAGACTTCTCTGTGAGAGGAGATCTCGCAAGGGCTTTGTTTTCTCTGCCAGGTCTGGAATGTCTGGAATGAATTGGTTCATCATTCCAAGAAAGCTGCGTACCTCAGACACATTGGTAGGCTCACGCATATCACGCATATTAGCCAGTTTGTCTGGATCAGGCTGTAAACCATCTGAGGATAGCTTGTGGCCTAGGAACTTGACATCTGTCTTTGCAAATTCGCACTTCTTTTTGTTAAGCGTTAGCCCAGCACTCTGGAGCTTCTTTAATGCTGCGTCAAGTCTGATATCATGTTCCTCAGGAGAACTTCCATATATGAGGATGTCATCCATGTGACATGTTACTCCTTCTAGGCCTTCCAAAATCTGACACATTCTCATCTGGAACAGCTCTGGAGCACTGGAGATCCCAAATGGAAGCCTCTTAAAGGAATAACGCCCAAATGGCGTGATGAAGGTGGTCAACGGTTGGGACTCTTCAGCCAAACGGATCTGCCAAAATCCAGAATTGGCATCTATCTTTGTGAAGATTTTTGCTCTACCTAACTGGCCTAGTGTGTGGTCTACTGACGGCAAAATAAACTTCTCTCGTCTGACGGCGCTGTTCAGTTTTGTCAGGTCAACACAAATTCTCACCGTGTTGTCAGGCTTAAGTACTGGAACCATACCCGAACACCAGTCACTAGGTCCCTCCACCTTCTTGATGATGTCGAGCTTCTCCATCCTGGATAACTCCTCTTTAACTTTTTCCATCAATGGTACTGGGACCCTTCTTGCTACATTCACAGAGTAAGGTGTTGCATTGGGCTGTAACTTGATACAGTACTCCTCTTTCAGCTCACCTAAACCTGTGAAAAGTTCTGGATATTTCTTTTTCCACTGACATTCCGTGATATTATCCAGTCTTGCAATGAGGCTAAGTTTTTCAATGGCATGTCTGCCCAGGAGTGGAGTGAAGAGATTTTTTACCACATAGATGTCTTCCTCTATTTTTTTCTCATTTCTCGAGATGCTGGTAGAAAATACCCCTTTCACATCCAGGACATGCTTTCCTGGTCCCATCAGTGTTTTTCGTGTTTTCTTCAGACCGGTGTTGCTATTTGAGGTAAGCAGTGTGAAGACGGATTCAGGTATTGCTGTGACGTCTGCCCCAGTGTCCATTTTCATTTTCACCTGCTGTTCCAAGATTTGAACAGTTGTGCACCAGCCTTGAGTATCTGAATCTACAGCTCCAAGGAATGCTTGACCTTCATCTGAATCACAGTCCTCTTTAACCTCATGAAGCACCGTCTTTGAATGACATTGGCTCATATAGTGACCTGTCCTATTGCACTGATGACAGACAGCTTCTTTGGCTGGGCAAAGATCCTTTACATGGTATGGTGATTTTCCACATCTCATACAGCATGATTTCTTTGATTTCTCTTTATGATTTTTCTGGAAACTTGTCCAATTTCCACCTTTTCCTGACTCGTTTAACTTTTTGGACGAACCCTGCCTGTATTTCTCTTTGTGTACAGCCTCTAGCTTTAGGTCTTCGTCCTCCTCCTGCCTAAGTTCTGCCTGCTGTTTTCTCACCGTTTCACTCTGCCTGGCCATATTTATAGCCTTCTCCAAAGTTAGGTTTGCATGTAATTGAAGGCGCTCTGACAGTTTGACGTCTTTCAATCCGACGACAATTCGATCTCTAATAAGTTCGTCTCTCAGAGTTCCAAAAGCACAGCGTTCTGACAATGAATACAGTGCAGTGATAAAATCATTAACTAGTTCATCTGGCTCTTGTTTCCTGGAGTTAAACTTTGCTCTCTCATAAATCACATTTATTTTGCCAGTGAAATATTCTTTGAATTTATTTTGCACAGTTTCATAATTTCCACGCTCTTCTGTAGTCATGGCCAATCCACACAAAATGTCATCAGCTTTGTCTCCCATACAATAAATCAGTGTGTTAACTTGGTGCAAATCTGATGCTTGTGCAAGGTTACTTGCAACTCTGAATCGTTCAAATCTTCTGAGCCATCTTTCAAAGTCATTTGGCTTTGTAAAATCGAATGGATCAGGAGGTCGTATTTGATATGAAGATGTGGGTGCTGGTGATTCCTCCATTTGCTTTGTAGATAATTATTGTTTGTTTTATTTGTGTTTCTTTTTGCAGCCTTTTACAACTTTAGCGCTTTATTCAACTTTTATAAATCATAATACGCTTCCGTGGGCCTCTCTGCCTGCACTCCGGTTGCCTGGCGACCACACCCCTCCCCCACTCTTAACTTACGATGCGGTGGGTAGGCGCGTGCTGATCCACTTGCTGACGTTCCCTTTACTCGTTGGAAACACCATAAACTACGCTCTTACTTTAGCGTTTCTTCTCCCGCGGTGTTTATTGACTTTTTCAACAGTTTATCATTCGTTGGAGACTGTTCTAGCCGCTTCTGACACCATGTTGCGTTCGTGGATGAGCCGAGGCAGCGTACTGATCACACAGCTTAGCAGGTACTCAACTGAACTTTATTGAACACTTGCACAGTCCCCAAAACCCCCTGCTTAGGGGCGTGGCTTTTCAATAGCGATCTCACTAATCAGATATCACTACAGTT
>NW_015632032.1:5287-7448 GCF_001515625.1 Sinocyclocheilus rhinocerous
CGAGGCATCCTAGGTGTATATGACTTTCTTCTTTCAGACGAATCCAGTCGGAGTTATATTAAAAATGGTCTTTGATCTTTCAAGCTTGACCTCATACCTCATCAGCCCGGAGCTGCTTCCGTGTACAACTGTTGGCGCAAGCTACATTAAAGTGATTATTACGTTTTGAATATGTATATTTTTCTTACAAAACGCATCGATTCACTACAGGAGGCCCTTGTTCACTCCCCCGGAGACATTTTTTAAAAATGGATGGGCGCTTTTTATTTAACTTCTTTCGGACTGATGCATGCAACACCTGCTGAGTGGCATCAAACAGCTTGAAAGATCAAACAAATTTTTTAATATAACTCCAACTGGATTCGTCTGAAAGAAGAAAGTCATATACACCTAGGATGACTTGAGGGTGAGTAATTTATGGTCTAATTTTCATTTTTGGGTGAACTAACCCTTTAATGTGAGCTAATATTTACTTTATTCATCAGTTAAATGTCAGTTAAAATATAACCCGCCATGAAGTAAACTCAGGCAGTTTAAAACATCTTCAAGCTCATATTTTTGTTAAAGGTAGAATTTAGTAAAAAAAAAATAAAATAATAGTATGTTAACTGTAAAGTTTATATTATCCTTATGAGTCGGTACTACTTTTCAAGGTGGATGAACTTTTGGTTATAGAAATGTTGTGGGAGTTTCCACATATGGTTTATATGACCCATGAGATGAAGGACATTTAACTTAGCAGAGGCTTTTTAGAAAGTGATTCTATCATGCTAGTTAACACTTACAGGCTATTACAGTGCACAGCATAAATGAATACACCCCCTCTGAATAAATATAAAAGATGTATTTTCTTAATGATCACAATATAATTCATGAAAAGATGGCAAAATTGAAACATAGTAAACATATACTTAATAAAAACAACAAAATATATGCCAATATTTTCTGTAAGATAAGTAAATTAGCCAATTTTGTTTAAATGAAGGATTGCAGAAATGAGTACACCCTAGATTTAATTCAGAAAATGTATAATATTCTAGTACTTAGTATGTCCTCCAGAACTTAAAGTATACTGCTCTGACCCTTCTTGGCACTGAGTAATTCAACCAAGTGTAATATTCTAGAACTTAATATGTCCTCCATAACTCTAAGTACACTGCTCTGACACTTCTTGGCACTGAGTGTACAAGTTCATGACAAATTTTCACATCTGTGCTGTTTAACTCCTGGAGGACGACCTCCTTAAATGCCCTGGTCTTTAATGGGGAGTTTTGTTCAGCTCGTCTCTACAGAATCCCCCACAGCAGCTCAAGAGTGTTAAGATTGAGTGAAATACATGTCCACTGAAGGATTTTCACCTCAGGAGAATGGATATATTCATTGTCATGCTGAAAAAAATGCCCAATAATGCAGGGAATGAGGGGGGGGTAGAATCTTCTGAATTCATGCCAGCATTGATAAAGTATAACTCCCTCACACCTTCAGCACTCATTCATCCCTATAGAAGAGCTTTACTACCACTGAATGCCATTGTGGGAACCAGGCACTTCTCTCTGTACTCTTCCTCTAGCAACACCAGAACATTTTGGATGCTTTTGGATCCGAAATGATTGACTTGGTCTCTTGAGACCAGAGTATGGATTCCCAGAAGTCTCTATTTTGTAAATATGGGCTCTGGAAGAGGTTAAATGAGTTTATTGTGCTTTGGCTACAGTCGGTAGTTCTGGTGTGGATAAACAACCATGCATGTCACTTCTGCAGGCTGCATCTTACTCTGTGAGATAAAGTGTCACTCTTTGCACAGCTTTTGCCGGCTCTGAGACACTTGCATGTTATTTCTCCTGCTCTTTTTCTAGCAAAAACTCACTCATCACTAAATGAAAGCTTAAAGTGAAGACCTGATTATTTCAGCTGCCTTTTCACAAGTCCATTGTTTTTGAATTTCTGTGTTACTTTGGCTATATTTTCACACTTAAAACAATAATCTGGTATTCCTCTTGTACCATTGTCCTCTTTTATGCTAAGAAATAAATCTCCTGACAGTTCTCTCTCAAGTGGTTTCAATGTTGTCAGCATTAAGTCGGAGTATGATTCAGTGGGCCATATAACACTTAATTATCAAGAAATTACTTACCTTTAACAGTTTTGGTTCAACATACTT
>NW_015632032.1:8125-9392 GCF_001515625.1 Sinocyclocheilus rhinocerous
TAAAGAGTAATTGCTGAATTTGTTAAGTTTTAGAGGGGGTGTACTCATTTATGCTGTGCACTGTATATGTTCAAAACTGTGTCAACTTAATAAGTTTAACATTATTTTAGTGCTTTACAACTGCCCCATAGACTTCCATTGTAAAGTGTGTACTCTACAGTTTACAAAAATACAGTAATTGTTGTTGTTGTTGTTGTTTTTATAAATTGAGGAATGAGTCAAGAATTGCTTCACTGTCTTCAATTAATGCTGATTTTAAATGAAAATTACATCATATTTTGCTTAAGTATACTTAAGTATAACAGCAATGAAATCTAGTTACATCACTATTAAACATAATAGGAATTTAAAAAATAGAAACTCAAATGTCAAATAGACATACCAGAGTATGACTTCTTCATATTTCTTTGTCAAGCATTGCATGAGTGCAGTGGTGTGCGGTGGTGTTCTGAACATGAATTTACATTAGATTTTTTTTTATAATTGGGGGGGGGGCCCTTTTATATTTTTACATTAACAATGTAATCAATATTCTATTTTATTTGTGAACTTATGTTCAGCTATTCTTTTTGATAGTTGACGTAACAATTTCTGAATTTTTTAGATCATCAGCCATCAAAGCTCGGTAAATACTGGTCACTGACACGGAGATTTACTTCAAATTTCACCAAGCTGATTACTCACCAAAAACTCCCTCGCAGGGGATTTCAGAAGTTAGGGGACAGAAATGTCTTCTTTTTTTTTTTTTTGTCTAATTGACAGGTTCTATTTTTTTCTTATCTCTTACTTTTAAGTGCTGTTGGCCATTAACCAGTAATTTGTATTCTATAATATTTTCCTATATTTTCCTAATGACAATTTTATGATTGATTTATATACTACAAACACGTTTTTGCCATTTTTATCACAGAATAAAGCAGAACATATATTTTATAGTTTCGAAAGGCTACTGTAATAAGTGATGTCAATTAGCACTGCATTATTGATATACACTGAAAAAAATTATAAACGCAACTTTTGCCCCCATTTTTCATGAGCTGAACTCAAAGATCTAAGACTTTTTCTATGTACACAAAAGGCCTATTTCTCTCAAATATTGTTCACAAATCTGTCTAAATCTGTGTTAGTGAGCACTTCTCCTTTGCCGAGATAATCCATCCACCTCACAGGTGTGGCATATCAAGATGCTGATTAGACAACATGATTATTGCACAGGTGTGCCTTAAGCTGCCCACAATAAAAGGCCACTCTAAAATATGCAGTTTTA
>NW_015632032.1:9818-13963 GCF_001515625.1 Sinocyclocheilus rhinocerous
GCTGGCCACAATAAAAGGCCACTCTAAAATGTGCAACATACACATCTGTGGCATTGTGCTGTGATAAAACTGCACATTTTATAGTGGCCTTTTATTGTGGCCAGCCTAAGGCACACCTGTGCAATGATCATGCTGTCTAATCAGCATCTTGGTATGCCACACCTGTGAGGTGGATGGATTATCTCGGCAAAGGAGAAGTGCTCACTAACACAGATTTAGACAGATTTGTGAACACTATTTGAGAGAAATAGGCCTTTTGTGTACATAGAAAAAGTCTTAGATCTTTGAGTTCAGCTCATGAAAAATGGGGGCATAAACAAAAGTGTTGCGTTTATAATTTTGTTCAGTGTACTTTATTTATTACCTGGAGATGACTTGGAAAAACACATATAAACCATATATTGTCACAATCGTGTGTTTATTGTCTTCACGTTTCATCAGTCAAAACGTTTTTATTCAGCTCAGCTACAGGATAGCTGGATGCCTTTGTCCATATTAGGGCTTTCCTGGCATGTCATAAGTTATTACTTCTATGAGGCCATTTTGGAATTTCTGCACGAGAGCGCCCTCCAGCTTTGAATATGAATGAAACATACACTGCATGAGATTTATTCACACTGGCCCTTGAAAAACTCTACGTGAACAAACTTGGCCGAAAAAAATGGGGGGTGGGGGGCACGTCATTCCATTTTAAGTCTTATTTTGACATAACAAAGTGGTTATATCTAAGGTGTAAGTTGTTTACTTACTTTTTTAAATTAGTCTTCCCATTAATGGAGGATGTTTTCTCTTGTCTTTGATATACTACTATCCGCTATTTAATTTGAAAAACATGAATTATATCTATCTATCCAAGTTTTGTATGAAACTTTCCCCTTACAGTAAATGCAAACGCCACAAAGACCGGAAGTAAGCATTCCCACACTCTGAAAACGCTGAAACTCACCGACGCCATCTTGTGCATCTAGCCAATTACCCCCACCAAAATCACCGCATGCTTTAGGGGGTCTGTTAAAACTCAATGGGCTCAGGGGAGGCGAGAGAGACGTGGACTCCCGCTGTAACTTTACCTGCTGGTGTTGCTGTTGGACAATGTTTCTTTAGAAAAACGAGTGATTTATACACTTTTTAAATGTTATATTTTGTAATATTGGTTGTTTTATTTTTGTACTAAAAAATTTTTTTCTCATCCAATATTTTGAGGAGGCACTGCCTCCCTTGCCTCCTTGGAGGTAACGCCTCTGCGTGAGTGTGTGTAAGTTTAGGTTTCAGTTGAAATACACTTCTTTCCTTATGCAAGAAAACCTTATAACAGTAAGTGTCCAGTTCTCAAACAGAACAATGTGCCATTTTGTTTGGTAAAGACGAGAACACATCAACAAGCAAATTATTATTTAATTATTCAATTCAGAAAACTGTGTAATAACGGTTCCATTGTTTTTCCCTTGATGAATTCTTATTCTTTGACATGTCTTGAACTTTAAATAATCATAAAAAATACATGTTTTTACATGTAATACTTGTGTCTTTGTTCCTGAGTTGGATACTGCATGATGCATGGTTTCACTTGAAACAAATAAAATGCTCAAACACACACGCACAAGCACAAGAAAATTCAGACACATAATATTGCAGTATATCCTATTTGGGATGTTTCCACCTCAGCATGGATTGCTGGTTGAATGAATATCTATCCAAAAGGACGTCATCCGATTTGTGTTGTCCGTAAGTATAGCTATCAATCCAGAATAGTAACAGCGATTGTACTGCGGTGGTGTCACCACAAACTGTTCTATATTTGGCGGTTTGGTTGGGACGATACCCAAATTCTCCAAACACATGCCAAGATATGCATCCTCTATATATATGGGTTTAATGTGCTTCGATTCCTGTATAAATTTCTGTGGCAGGTCCAAAGAAATGATGTAACACATGCCTAGAGGATACGGCGGATATGCGTTTCTGGGGTACACACCGTAGGGAAGGAAAAACTTGTTGAACGGATTTCGAATGACAGGGCTTGCGTACCACACTAGCCCGGTCATATAGTTGGCTGGTACTGGGTTCAGACTCACAAGCATATTTATTAGATTGTTCATGTTAAGGAGCACGTCAGCGTCCACTTTCACAGCAAAGGACGCCTGTTGACAATTCCTGCTGAGCCATTCCATCATCATCATGGTTTTAATGGTCAGATTCTTATAGGAATCCAGGAAGTTGCTCTGGAGAAGGTCTTTGTACTGCTGGCTCTCATTCCGGAGTTGCTCCTGCAATGTTTCTTCATCGTTTCCACTGTGTAAGCCCATAATAAACAGCACCACAACCACTTTGTCCCCAACAACCTTTTCTCCACCCCACGTCCTCCTGATGCCACTGCGCGCTTCAGCGTCGCCAGGAGGCACAGGGACCATAACCACCACGAAGGGTTTTTGCTGTTCACATATCTTTGGCTGGTCAATGATAAATCTGTATTTTCGGGGATAAGCCACATGGTACAACCCTGGTTCTTCTTGGACAGTGTCCATTTCTGGTTCTTCTTTTACAGGATCCTTCCTTGGTGCTGCTGTGCTTTGTTGTTTTGCAGGAGGGTACCTTTGTGATTTTTTCTCCTCTTGCCCTTTTGTCATAGGGGTATAAGAAAGATACAGTAGTAAAGCAGTTCCTGGAACCAGGAGAAAAATCAGGAACCACTTCTTACTGGACATCTGTCTGGACGAAGTACAACTGAAAAAAAAAAAAAAAAAGTGTCACAGACAAGTAAGTGTCTAGTAAGCAAGTTCTTAGCAGTATGCTTGTACTGATGTTGGTTTCATATGGTTTTGAATCACTTTTAAACCATTTTCAGGAAAAGCTCACATTTATTGACTGAAAAATGTAATGTAGTGTAACCAAGTAAATATTGCAGTATATCCTATTATTTGGGATGTCTCCACCTCAATATGGATTGCTGGTTGAATTAGTATCTGTCCAATAGTAAGTCTGATTTCTGTCAAATTGCATTGAATGACTTTGATTTGGTAAACAAATGTTTTCAAATATTTCAAATAGTAACTGCTTCACTGCTAATATTAACACTCTTAAAAAAATGGGCAAAAATTTTACATTTTGGGGTACAACAGTTTGGCATTTGTACCCTTAAAGGGACAGCCATTTAAATGTACTGCCCCAGTGACAAGTTGTTGTGTCACTAAAGCCCAAAGTATACTTTGTTTTTGTAGTTTTCGTACAGTATATTACATTTGATAGCGTGCACGGATGCAGGCGGTTGACACATGCGCTCTAGAAAGCTTCATATTTGTCCAGCATCTGCTGTATTTTTCTTCAGAATTTAAAACCAATGAAAATGTTTTTTTACTCTTCTAAACTAAAGTAGTGACTCTGTCATAACCCCCTCACACAAGTGCTGCAGCAGTCTCCGCTGATTTGTTGTTGTTGTTCTGTCTCTTTAGTTTCATTTTCTACTGTGAAACAACGGCCCGGGGCAGTGCTGCCACCTTGTGGAACAACTGATTAGTGCAAAACCAAGTCAATGCGTGTGTGACCTGCACGTACAAAGTATGTGTGGTTACAAAAATCGGATGGTGCACGTACAGTACGTGTGTAATGTTTTGGTGATGAAATTTGCATCATGCGCACTGTACGCAGACCATCGCGTATGCGTAAAACTGAAGTATGCTTTGGCCTTAAAGGTACACTGTAAAAAATGATTGTGATTTTAACAGTAAAAGACTGTAAAAATGCTACAGTAAAAACCTGTTAACTGGTTAACAGTAAGTTTCCATACTATATTCGGTGAATAAATGTAATTACATTTAATGTAATTTTACAGTAAAATACTGTTAAAAATACGGTTTTTGGAAGTGAAAAAGAAAAAGCCATTGTATAATTTACAGAGAAAAACTGTAAATTGACACTCCCAGAATTCCCAGCATGACACTTCATAGTTGATGTTTTTTTGTTGAAATAACATGTCTCTTAGTTTTTCTTATCAGTTGTGTACCCTAGGGTTTAATCTTACATCTAATGTTGTTAAATTAATGTTTATTGCATTATTTCAGTATCATGTGTGTCACCATGATGGGGTTTAGTGTTTGTGTGAACGACACTGTGCACCTTCTATATATAAATATTGCCCTCCTCAGCTC
>NW_015632032.1:14414-17437 GCF_001515625.1 Sinocyclocheilus rhinocerous
GTTCATCAAAAAAAAAAAAAAAAAAAACGTGTTGTAGTGAAGATCAGCTAATCCGAGTCCAAACCGGTCCAAGACCTGTGTACAGTAGGTTTAATTTCAGTAGGTTGAATACAGTAGGTCAAGACTCTGAACTTAATTAACTAAAATGACCCCAAGCTAAAATATATTTAATTATTATTTGCTTAAATCAAATTTAACCATTTTGAATTTGTAGAAACAGGAGAGAGAACAAACTGTGCATTTATTTTATTTTTTATTTATTTTTTTACATTTATGTGCTTTACAGTAAGTTGAATCCCTTACATTAATTTATGGATACTTTCCCAACCTTATACAGTGGTGTGAAAAAGTTTTTGCCCCCTTCCTGTTTTTTTAATTGTTTGCATATTTGTCACACTTAAAAGATTCAGATCATCAAACACATTTTAATATTACACAAAGATAACCTGAGTAAATACAAACTGCAGTTTTGAAATTATGATTTCATTTATTAAGGGAAAAAAGCTGTCCAAACCTACCTCCCTACGTGAAAAATTATTTGCCCCTCCTCTTAAATCATGAAAGAACTGTGATTAACCACATTATTTTAGAAAGTGGAGTTAAATTTCACTAGCCACACGCAGGCCTGATTACTGCCAGACCTGTTGAATCAAGAAATCACTTAAATAGAACCTGTCTGACAAAGTGAAGCATGCTTAAAGAGCAACACATCATGCCGCGATCTAAAGAAATTCAAGAACAGATGAGAAACAAAATAGTTGACATGTATCAGTCTGGAAAGGGTTATGAAGCCATTTCTAAGGCTTTGGGACTCCAGCGAACCACAGTCAGAGCCATTAACCACAACTGGAGAAAACTTGGAACAGTGGTGAACCTTCCCAGGAATGGCCAGCCTACCAAAATTACTCCAAGAGCGCAACGACGACTCATCCAGGAGGTCATAAAAGAACACCGAACAACATCTAAAGAACTGCAGGCCTCACTTGCCTCAATTAAGGTCATTTTACATGATTCAACAATAAGAAAGAGACTGGGCAAAAACGGCATCCATGGGAGAGTTCCAAGGCAAAAGCCATTGCTGACCAAAAAGAACACAAAGGCTTGTCTCACATTTGCCAAAAAATATCTTGTTTATCCCCAAGACTTTTGGGCAAATATTCTGTGGACTGATGAGACAAAAGTTGAACTTTTTGGAAGGTGTGTGGCATTATCTTTGCGTAATATTAAAATTGGTTTGGTGATCTGAATCTTTTAAGTGGGACAAATATGCAAAAAATTTAAAAAACAGGAAGGGGGCAAAAACCTTTTCACGGCACTGTACATCATGACACTCCTGAGCACAACAGCACATTTTTAACAACATAATAGTAAGACTTGTTTTAAGCAAATTATATAGTATTCTAAAAGGGTATGGCTCTGAATGAATTAAATAAATCCACACATCTTCAAATGCCGGTCATTTCGGACATAACATTAGCAGCGATGAAGCTTGCATTTCCTGTTACACCAGAAACACCAGTTTCTCTAACATCTACTAAGAGACTTTAGCTATCCAAAAGTATATGGGTCATTTGGTATCAAATCAACCAAATCTCAGAAACTTCCCCAGCTAAAATTTTTGACTTTGTTAATACTTTTTCTGAAGAAAGACAAACATAAATAATGTTGAAAGCCAAAATATTAAAGGTCATGGATGTGTATTTACGGAGTAATCCAATATTTTGTAGAGAGGGGTCAATATGACAATTTTTCACCTGAGATTCAGAGCCAAATAAAGGAACTTTAGAAAAATGACTTATAGAAAATGGCAGCGTCATTACGTTATTCTTACACAGAGATTGGTCGGTCTATTAGGAACATCTGTTGATTTTAGCAGGCTTTGTGGAATTGCATGCCAGTGGTGATGGTTCAAAAATGGGACAAAGCACTTTAAGTTTGTTTTCCAAATTCCTTATATGATTAAATCGCATAGATATGGGGAACTCAATGTGGCTACATGTCCAAATTGTTGAATATTAACTATTTTCCAAATAGGGTTAACCAAACTTGGGTCACTTTGCATATAGTTCATACGCATTTATTTAAAGGGGAATGTCTGAAGGATAAATAATGCTATCTTGTTTCTTGTTTCTCTCTATCAAAACAACTTAATAGAACAGACCTGTCTGCACGCTAAAAATGGTCAAGTTGAGGCACGTGGTTGCTCTCCTCACACATTGTATTCACATCAATAAACCAAGATTTGCCTCAACTGGATTGTTAAAGCAATAGAATTTCCTCTTGTTATAACATGTGAAGCATAGTCTTAGATCAAGTAGTATCAAGCACTGCTAAAGGGCATATTTAGCAGAATCACTGATAGTACCTCAAAATTTGAAACATTTAAGGTCTTTCACACTTGAAATAGTTAACCCTGGGTAATTCTAACCCCCAGGTAAATAGGATCCCGTGTAATCTTATTTTGTTTTATACTCAGACCCAGAGTTAAAAATGAATCCTGGTTATTCATACTCTGACGTGTCACACTATACATTCCTAAACCCTGGATAATTTTATTTTTATTTTATTTTGCATATTTGCAGTGTTAACAATCGTGACTGGATAAGTACTTTTCACACCCAAAATCACTTTTGGTTTAGAACCATTGAAAATGGGTACAATTCAAGTTGGACACTGAGTCACATTGGGAACCCCATATCTCTGGGATTGAAGCATATAGGGCCTTAAAAATTAAGATTTCAAAATAAAAGTTTATTAAGAGCCAGAATTGAAAAGGATATTAAGATATGTTTAAAGGGGTCATATGATGCTGCTAAAAAGAACATTATTTTGTGTATTTGGTGTAATGAAATGTGTTTATGCGGTTTAAAGTAAAAAAAACACATTATTTTCCACATACTGTACATTATTGTTTCTCCTCTATGCCCCGCCTTTTTGAAACGCGTCGATTTTTACAAAACTAATCGGTCTGAAAAGCGAGGTGTGCTCTGATTAGCCAGCTATCCAGTGCGTTGTGATTGACC
>NW_015632032.1:17502-27220 GCF_001515625.1 Sinocyclocheilus rhinocerous
GGCGTGGTTAACTCTTAACTTTTATAAAGAATATCTCTTTGGTTTTGAGACTTTAGTGTTTGCAACTTTACAGATCTTCTTTATGCACCAAGAGCTTTTAACACTCCAAAGAGAAAGGAAAAATTGAAATCGCATCATATGACCCCTTTAATACTTCTTGAGTTACAGGCATGCTAACCCAGGGGGGAAAAAAACACAAAGTACTTTTTCCTATTTTTGAACTGTCACTGTTAGCATACATATAATGCAACAAAGATGGCTAAAGTTCACAGATTTGACTAATAGACATACCAAAAATAAAATAATGATACTGCCGTCTTTTTAAAGTCATTTTTACCCCCATTTAATTTGGCTCCAAATCTCAGGTGAAAATTGTCATTTTTAGCCCCTCTGCAAAATAGTGGATTACTCAGTAAATTTTCATCCATGACATTTAATATTTTGTCTTTCTTCTTCATTCATGTATTTCTTTCACTTGAAAAATATATTTTTGTTAACATTTTTGCCGTGGGCCTCTGGTTGAGTTGGCACAGAATGACCCATATATTTAATTAGCAGAAATTTACCTCACTAAATATATATGTATCTCTGAATACTGAGTATTAGATATTAGACATAGAGTGTTGACATACCAGAGATTAGTTTATTATTATAGTTCTGTTTTTCAAACAATAACGCACACTTTGTATAAAAATTATTGTGCAGCTTCTCCCGAATTATGACAAACTAAATCTGATTTGACTTTTTAGATGTAGACGCAATCAAACAAAAATCAGTTGAACGTATCTGAACAGGGCCTAAACGTTGGAGCCACACACAAATCTCTTTTTCTTAATGCAGGTACTGCTCCAGTTAGCATGGTGGCTGTACGCCAAACATAACAAAAGGTGCACAGACCATTTTAAAGAATGTCACATGGGTGTCAGTTACATCTGGTTTGGTTGGTAAAACACTGATGTTTAGTACAAGACTCACACCCTTGTCAGGTTGCTGCAAATTAATCCATTGAACTGGACAGGACGACATGAGACTGCCAGGTGTGGCTATAGCCGTAAACGTACACTTGCATTTTAGATGAGGCTGAAATTCAATGCTTCTCACTAAAAACCCAAGGTTTCGAGAATGACGACATATAGGGTGAATTCAGGTGAAGTTCAATACTTTCTCATACAGTACTTTGTCTTTGGTTTTGTGTTAAAATGTGTTCCAATTGACTCCCTAACACTAAACAAAGTTAAACAGCTAAAGATTTCCACAAGGTACAGATAATATTTGTTCTTTTTTAATATATATTTTTTTAAACATAGGCTTCAAAACACAATTTTCCAAACATTGTAGGCAAACTAATGCACCTTTATCGTTTATTGTCAAAATAAAATGTATAACAAAAAATAAGTTTTGAAATATCTTAATAAATATTTTCATTTTAGCGTCTTTCCTAATTGTTGGTCCGGGCCTATTGTCTTTTTTTTACCTTATTCTAAAATGCATGGTTGTATTATTAATAGTAATAGTAGATGAATGGGTCATAATACCAAAACAATTACTATAGGTCATTGGCTATAGGCAAGCTATTTTAAATGCAAATTTACATTACTCATGGGCTGAACCCTACACACTAACTTAGAATTAGTGATGGTCTCTTGACAATAATTCATTAAAAACCTGACGTACGATTTCCGCAAAAGTCGCCCTTTTCCTGCGTATTTTCTCACGCGATATTTGTTCGATACGCTGTAACTTTAACTACCACGCTCCTTAAAACCCTCACCTGTTTCGTACTTACTGTACACTATAAAGTCCGACAAAGTAGCCTAGTATGAATCAAACTCTCGAAATGAGCAAAGTAAACGAATGTGCTTACATCAGACGCGGTGACGGCAGCAGCACCTGGCGAACGCCTCTGAAACGCGTTTGTGATAAGTGATGGCTGCGTTTCGACAGCCAAAAGTCCAGCACTTTAACACAAATATCCAATAAAGTACCCCAATCGATGTTTATGCCAGCAAACAAGAGCCTCCATCTGTAAAACAACAGGTGTCTCCCGCCCCTCTAGCCACACCCGCGCTCGAATGTTCTTCCTCCTCAAGGTATAGGCTATCGCTTTTTCATGGCTATTGTTAACAATATTTCTTTTAAATACGCCATTTAAGTGTAAATCTGTATATGTATTAATATGGAATATCCTTCAGTCGTTTTCTGAGATTTTAAAAAATCTTAAAATTTACAACTTGTTTATATTTAACTGTAGAATGGTTTTGTACACTGTAGTATGGTATTTCAGCTTGTTTACGTACACTGTAGAATGGTTTTGTACACTGTAGTATGGTATTTCAGCTTGTTTACGTACACTGTAGAATGGTTTTGTACACTGTAGTATGGTATTTGTTATATACCCTCTTTTGTGTCAGTATTAAGTTTCCACACTTCTTATCAAGAAACACCGCCAAGATAAGATAAGAGCTTCGCTGCCCTCTAGTGGCTCTCAAGCAGCTGATTTAGCAGTTCCGATTTTGAGGTTATATTGTCCCTGCAGGCTATGGATATCTGTATATGTAAATGTAAGTATAAACTGCTAATGTTGCGTTGATTATCTGGTCTGCTTATGGGAGTGGTGCATGCTTGGCATACTCTGCAGGAAGCAAAATTGCCTTTACCACATGCTTTAGTCAGCATAGAGCCCTATTTATTTTGTCAACCACAGAATTTTTTCCTTTTTTTACATGCATTATGTGGGAAGATGATGCATAATGTGTCCATGGACCTTTTTGTTAACATAAAGATGTTATGTTGATGGGGTAGTGTAAATCTATATTTTATATCGCTAGGTTATTTAAAATGATGACAAATGGATTTTTAAAGAAATAGGTCACCCAAAAATTACAATCTGCCTAAGATTTACTCACCATCAGGTCATCCAGGATGTTAATGAGTTTGTTTGTTCAGATTTGTATTACATGACTTGCTCACCAATGGATCCTCTGCAGTGAATGGGTGCCATCAGAATGAGAGTCCAAACAGCTGATAAAAACATCACCGTAACCCACAAGTAAACTTGTAAACATTGCTTGATCTGTCCATATTTCTCTCCTGATTTGGACGAGTTTACTTTTTCACTGGAGAAAGCAATATTATGGATAGAGGACTCGTATTTTAGTCAGAAGCAACGGTTTGGAGTTTAAAAAGCCTTAATAAAGGATGCATGCAGCTTTTTGCGTCACAAGACATTAATTGATGGACTGAACTATGTTTTACTTGTGGATTATTGTGATGTTTTTATCAGCTGTTTGGACTCTCATTCTGATGGCACCCATTCACTGCAGAGGATCCATTGGTGAGCAAGTCATGTAATGCTACATTTCTCCAAAACTGTTCCCATGAATAAACAAACTCATCTACATCTTGCGATGGCCTGGGTGAGTACATTTTCATTTCTGGGTAAACTAACAATTTTTACATGTTAACATGAGGTCATAAAATCTGTGTGCATAGAGTATGATGCCAGATGCCAGAGTATGTCTTTAAATTCAGCTGTTTTTCCAGTTATTTATCTTTAATTTATTTTCATTTATTATTTATTTAGGTTATTCCATAAAATATGTTCCTATATTTAGCCTACATTTCAAACAAATTAAATCTTTTAAATTATTTGCGTCCTGAATGAGTCGTTGTTCATTTACATAAAAGGTGTAAAAAGCCTGTTGTAAAGACAGTGTTGTTTTACATTTCAAATTCATAGAACAAGCATATCTTTCAGTATGCAAATGTATCAAACAATACTCGCACAGCAAGGACACACAGCTATCGGGTAAAACAAACAGGCTGCTGTTGTAAATTAAACTGAACCCTGTAACTACAGATATTTTCATTTCTTTAAAAAGAAATTTACACTACACGTGCTTTTCAGCAGGGTCTTTTGGCTGAGTGAATGTCCATCCAGTAGGAAATGAGATGAGTCTGGCTGTCTGTAAGTATTGCTATTCGTCCAGAATAGTAACAGCGATTGAATCGTTGTGGTGGTTTGACCACAAACTGCCCAATATTTGGTGGTTTCTTAGGTGCGATTCCCAAACGCTTCAAGCACATGCCCAGATATGCGTCCTCAATAAAAATAGGTCTGATATGCCTCGAGATGTGCAGGATCTTCTCTGGTAAGTCCATAGAAAAGATATAACACATGCCCAGAGGATACGGAGGATATCTGGATTTAGGATACACATCATGAGGAACATAAAACTTGCTGGACGGATCTCTCAAGACAATGTTTCCAGACAATACTAAGCCAGTGATGTAGTTATGTTGTAGTGATTTCAGACTCACAAGCATATGTAATAGGTTTTTCATATTGAGGAGCACATCAGCGTCCACTTTCGCTCCATAGGACACCTGTTGACAATTCCTGCTGAGCCATTCCATCATCACCAAGGTTTTAATGGTCAGATTCCTGTAGGAATCCAGGAAGTTGCTCTGGAGAAGGTCTTGATACTCCTCGCTCTCATTCTGGAGTTGCTCCTGCAGTGTTTCGTTACCACTTTGTGAGCCCAAAAGAAAGAGAACCAGCACCAATTTGTCCCGGACGAGCTCCTCGCTGCCCCACGTTGTCCTGATGGCATTACGTGCCTCGATATTCTGCGGGGCCACAGGGACGATAACCACCACAAAGGGCTTTTGCTGTTCACACTTCTTTGGCTGGTCGAGGATAAATCTGTAATTTTGAGGGTAAGCAATATGGGGGTTCCCTGTTTTTTTCACCATTTTCTGCCACTTTCTTCTTTCGAGGGTAGTGGCGGTGAAATACAGCAATAAAACATTAAATAGGATGAGGAGACCACCCAGTAGCCAACTCTTACAGAACATCTGAACGAGACTGAAAAGAAAATAAAGTTTTCATTTAAAAATGTATTTGATCTAGCTTGAACTCCTATTCAAATTTAAATTTTGAAGGGATAGTTGGTACAAAAAAATTGTCTTTTGTTTTCCACAGATGAAGGAAGGTCATATACAGGTGCATCTCAATAAATTAGAATGTCGTGGAAAAGTTAATACCTGAGGTTGAGTACATGATGACAAAATGTAAATTTTTTGGCAAACTATCTCTTTCGATTCAAAAGAACCCTTTTTTTCTAAGTGGGTCTTTGTTACAGAGTTGATCAAATGCAAAAACACAGTGCTTCTCTCGGGAAACAAGCAAATGATTTTGACCACTGTGCTTAGAGGCTTGAAGGCTCCTCAACAAAATCATATTACATTTCCCTGATGTAAATTCAATACTTTTTCCTTCATAAAAACTCAAAACAAGAGATACGCTAAAAATGGTTCTTGAAAGGTTCTTTACATGTAGTAACAGTTCTATTTAGAACCATATCGTCCTGAAGAACCCTTTTGTGCTGAGGTGTTTTTTGTGTCAGAGTTTAGGGTTCTTTCCCACCTTTTTGTGCTTCAAATCTGTAACTGCCAATGCCACCTTCAATATAGATTTTTTTTGGTGCTCAACCATCCAACTACACAGACTGTCAACACACTCTTGACAGGTACATTTCTTAAATGTCAAACGTTCAAATTTGAACCAATCATGTATTTTTCTCTTTTTAGTTTAACAGAACATGTAAGTGTGAGCAGTTCTGATAAGTTAAGGATACTTTGCTCCTCTTCTCTACTAAGTAACAGAGATATTGAAAATTTTTTTTGCTTCTTTTGGCCTTCATAAACATAATTGTTTTTACATAATCAACTGGAAGAGACACATTGTAACTCTACTCAATTGTGTATTTCAGGTGGTGTCACATCATCATCTGCAGAGAGAAAGTGCCATTCAGTTACACCAAAATATACACATATTGATGGATATTATAGAGGATTGTATAGATATGTCACTGGAACTTGTTCTTCATTACATCTATTTCTACTTTGTGTTTTATTTCATGTATTTAGTCATGTTCTTAGTTGTCGTTTAATGTATTCAGCTACTAACTTGTTAAGAGCACTGCCATTGTTGCTAAAATGTCATGTCAATAAAAAATAAAGGCACCTTATAGACAGCATGCTGTTGGTTTTAAAACCCTAATAACAATATTAATAATAATATATAAAAAATAATATGACTAATACTAATATTAACAACATATATGTTCTACTATACTAATATGATTAAAAGGGTTATTTATTTATTTATTTATAACACCATTAAAGAATGGTTCTTTATGGAACCTTATAAAAACGGTTCTACCAAAAAGAGTTCTGTTATTGTTACAAGCCAAAGAACCCTAATTTGGTAGCGTTTAGAACCATTTTTCTTAAGAGTGTATAATAAGTCACTAATACAAAATCAATTCTGTGAAATGTTCAAACATACCTTGTCTTGAGAATAACAGCGATCTTGTACATACTGTATCCCAGAGTCGCTGTATCCGAGCTCCTCCTTGTCATTTCTTTGACCTATTAGATCCTTTAAAAACACCTGGTGAGGCTATGGAGTGTGTCACAGTGAGCTGGCAAAGTTCCAGAATCATTTCGCTACTCAAAAGGATCATGTTGCCACCCATCTTTCAATCATTCTCCTCCATCTGCAAAAGTTTTCAGTTGTGTTTCTGATGCCAACTGGGACTTAAAAAAATACCAATAATCATCTTGAGATAACTTGGTATTTCAGATGGTTCCAAATATAATGTCTAAATGTCTTGAAGACCTGTGGCATTATAATAGTCTGAAAGCGGCCACCTCACCTTACCAACATTATTTGCATGACATGCAAAATACAAGATGAAGGTTCCAATGTGACCTTGTCAACACTTGAGTTGGACAGAACTGAAAATGACAACAATCAAATAATATTTACATTTTTTATTTAAAATCTGTAACTAAAAATAAATATTCTAAAAGAAAAAAAAACATAATTAAAAATATACATTTATAAATAACCATTTATTTTATGAGCTGTATAAACAAATAGCATTTTAATTTTTTTGTCTTTAGTTCTCTGATTGTGTCTGCCATTGTCTGTGCAGCACAACAGTCGTTTATTAATCAAATAAAGGCAACCACTAATCCAATTTGATTCATTTTATGTGGGCCTCTTTACATCCTTCCAAATGTCTATTAGCTGCTGTGGAGATCCCAGGATTGTTGTAATAACTCTGAGAAAATCCTCTCGCTTATATTGTCCCAGATAGGCTCTAAACTGTGAAGGGTCTGGGGGAGATGAGGGTGCAATCCCTAACTGTTTCAGACAAGCGCCCACATATGCGTCCTCAATGTTAAAGGCGTTTACTTTCTTGGAAGCCTCAACAATTTTTTCTGGCAGGTCATTGGAGAAAACATATCCCATTCCAAGCAGGTACGTGGGGTATTTCGGTTCAGGGTACAGTTCCTCTGCCACGTACCATTTTGAGTTTTTGTTTCTGACGACAGGCCGGTTCCACATCAAATAGCCTGTAATGTAGTTCTGTCTGGGTGTGTTGGGTGCCAATAGCAGGCTCATCAGGTTCTCCAGGCCTATGTACATGTCAGAATCAACCTTCATAGCATAAGATGCTTGAGAGCAACGAGTGGCCAACCAGTCCATGATCACCATTGTCTTTATGGTCAGGTTGAAGTAGGAGTCCACAAAGTTGCTCTGCACTAAATCTCTGTGTTGTCGGCTCTCTTCCTCCAGCTGCTGTTGAGCTTCAGGTCCTCCAGTCAAACCCACCAAGAACAGAGTCAGCACTGCTTTTCCCTGGACTGAGCTTTCATTCCCCCATGTGCTCCGGATGGCATTACGAGCATCTACCTGATGAGGGGCCACAGGGACCATCAAGACCAGGAACGGATCCCACTGACTACATTTATCAGGTTCATCCAGGATGAAATGATAGTTGCTTGGATGAGCCACATGATGATGCACTGAAATGTCTGTGGTTTGTGTAGGAACTAGTGTGGGACTCTGTTGGACTCTGTTGGGTGCTAAAAATATAGTTTGATTTTCACTGGCAGATGGGTACCCAATCACAACATAATAGGAGCGTATCACTTTTTCATACAAGGTGTCAGGGAGCACAGCAATCTTGAGAGAGAATTCAGAGAGGTAAGCAACGGCAGTCAGTAAGAAGGCAAATGTAAGTAGCAGAATGAATCCTGTCTTAATGTGACACCTGTGTGGAGCTGTGTCCGGACCCAAACTGCATCTAAGGGGGGGAAGTAAAGGTAGCCTATTCAATAAAATAAAATCCAATAATGCTGACACAACAAACATGGAATGAATAAACATTCTTGAGAGTCAGTATCAAACTTAGAACAATTAAATTTATATTAAACATTAAAAACACCCTAATTTACATAACCAAGTCGAAAACATGGGGACTGTTTATTTTTTGTTTGTTTTAAATAAATCTATTCATTACATGAACCGTCAGAACGAAGATTTTCAATATGAGAGAGAGAGCCCGTTTCAGGTGACCGTTAAGGTGAGCGAATTTGATTGTTCCCACAGCAGAAGGTTAAAATAGTGATGTGAAGTGGTCACGCTCCACCGCTACTTGGGACACATCTACCGTGGCACGACGAATTTTCACGTTCTAAATTCGGCAGTTTTAATAGGAATCCACGCGGAATTTCGTCTGAGGGCGAAATATTTCCTCAAGTAGCTGACCATCAGAAAGTTGCTTGGTTTGAAAGTGACATGTGAGAGCTTTGCTTCATACAAAGCCACTAGAAGGCAAGCCTGCAACCTTTAGCCAAAAAAGCGTAACGGCTAATGCTAACGCTTCCGCTTTGTCAGTATGTGGGAAAGGAGACCTGAGGCCGTTTTTTTAAAATGGATGTCAATGGAGGAGAGGCTTCACTACACTGAATAAACATATTTTAGAGGAAACAGCTTATCATTTAATGAATCAACAGCCTATCGGCTAATCTTCAACATGTTTTACATTTAACAATACTTTTGGATTTAACTATTTTTAGAGTTTACACGCTTAAAGCACACTAAATCCACACTATCTCGAATACCGCTCTGGAGCAGTATTCAAGGCTTAGTATATCCCATCATGCATCATGTTGTGGAAATAAATCGTGAGACTTTTTGCCGAGATCTCGCGAGAGGTCACGGAAACCTTTCCAATGTTTGTTAAATATTAATAATAGTTAGATATTACATATAATTTGGTAGTAAAACAAAGAGTTGCCCGTTTTATTGGTGCAAATGAGTAGTGGTGATAATTATTTTGTACAACATTTGTACCTGCTTTTTATAACTTAATTAGAAGCACCACAAAATTAAATTGTGTATCTGTTATAGAGACTACTGAACAGATATTTAGAAGTTGATTTTAAAATGCAAAGTATTGAAAATAAAAATAAAGCTCTGTAAACATTTGCATTTTTACAACACTGTAAGTGTGTCCCATCAGGTGATGAAAAGTTCTACACACACTTGTGGTCTTCATGCTCACTTGAACACTTGGACCAAATACAGGAAATATGTCATAAGTGGTCAAGTGCAAAGACCGCAAGTGCGGGTATTTGTGATCGTAAGGATCAAAGTCGGAACTAGAATGCATTGCTTTTGTCATGAAACTTATTTTTACTATTTTTACCCAAAATGAGGTGTAGTGAGTAGCTGTAGCTGTTTCATTCATACTGGTAGCCGGAGGGCGGCCTCGTGCAATAAAACCATAAGTGAAAAAATCATAAAATGAAATACTCACAAAAATCACGTTGGAGGAAATCCCTAATATGGACAAAG
>NW_015632032.1:28049-28576 GCF_001515625.1 Sinocyclocheilus rhinocerous
GTCATTAAATGTTTTTAAACGCACTGTACAGCCCTGGTGCGTCATCTGTATGTGTGTTGACTTAAAGGGGCGCTGCAGATCGATAAGTGTTTGACATCAAAGTACTGCAATAGGATAGGAAAGCATGCAGAGCTGTCCATTAGTATATAGCTCTCGCAGTACTTCGATGTGAAACACCGATCTGTCTGCACCGCGCCGCTTCGAGTCAAACACACCTTGAAATTTAATTGACAACCTCACGGCCGCGGGGCCCTCACCTTAAGGCAGGGCCCTAGGCGACCCCCTGTACCGCCTGTTGGACGGGCCAGCACTGTTCACGTTAAATAAAAATTCAGTCGTATTAAGAATATTTTATGGCATGACACCCATATCTGGTATTTAAAGGAGACATATTATGCCCATTTTTACAATATGTAATATAAGTCTCTGGTGTCCCCAGAATGTGTCTGTGAAGTTTCAGCTCAAAATACCCCATAGATCATTTATCATATCATTTTGAAATGCCTATTTTGAGTGGAAGCAGAAAC
>NW_015632032.1:28760-37036 GCF_001515625.1 Sinocyclocheilus rhinocerous
TTTGAAATGCACAGCGTTATTCTATGTGGTGTGTGCTGCGGCTGCCTAATCATTTTCACAAATACATGCCGTAAAAATAAAAAGATAATATAAAAATATGTATATAAAATACCAAAAAACATGTTTATTGGTTACTATAGTGAAACCATGGTAAAAACAACATGTTTTGTTACACTAACCATAATTTAACCATGGTATTTGTAGTAAAACTGTGGTTATAGGCTACAATTGGTAATAAAAACGCCAAAAAAAACAACTTGGTTAGCCTCCTATACTTTTACTATAGTAATACCATTGCTAATTACGGGATTGTGTATAATAATATGAAATAAATGTTTTAATAGATTATGACATCACAAAATATCAGGGAGTGAGATTCTGTTTATTAGTCATATACATCTTCAGATCAGGTTTTTTATTAGAGGTACAGAATGCCACACAGCAACTTTTCGGCATTGCACCAAGCAAAAATCAGTCGAAATCATCACAAAAAGTAAAGATCAAGCACCTAACAAGGTCTCCGCGCGTTAATTCGAATGGCTTGTTTTCCCCCACGGCATAAATGGTTATGACGTATTTGTGTGCCGAACAAGTCTATTACAACTCGTACCTGCTAAAAAACATCTGTTTTGGTTCTGATTATCATGTTTATCGCGCTGAAAGCATGCGTTTTAAACAATATTAGTTTAAACTTCTGATATATGGTTTTCTGAGCGCACACGGACAGAAAGCGGCTGTCACAGCATGTGAGTACTAAACGCCATGGCATTAGAGCTGGTACACCTTTGTCGCTTGCGAAATCAAAATGACGGAGCCGTGGGTGGAAACTTATAGATTAAGGGGCGGTAATATTATAATAAGATCCCTTTGCAACGTCACTAGGGGAGCGAAATCAGACGAGCTCGTTTTCTCAGACGCTTGCAGAAAAAGGCTTACCAAAACAAAGTTACTGGGTTAATCTTTTTCACGTTTCCTTGGTTGGTAGATGCACCGGGGACCAGATTATAGCACTTAAAACCTGGAAAAGTCAGATTTTCATGATATGCCACCTTTAAGTAAAAAGACGGGTTTCATGTGTAGGCCCTAGTTAATAGATTACACTATTATGCTACTTTGCCCATCGCCCATTAGCTTATAGATCAACTAACATAATCTATAAAGGTGCTAAATGCATTTACTTACACATATTTGAGAATCGAGATATTTCATGATATACTGTAGTTAACACGTTTGGTAATATTTCGAATAAAAAAGGAACACAGTTTCAACGGAGGGAGGCCTTTGCTCGATCCGTGCCCAGGGCACCGCTGCGTCATAATCTGTCCCTGCTTTATACATTATGAAGCTATTAGGTGATAGAAATTTCACCTAAATTTTTATAACGTGTAAGTTCCTGTACTGAAAAAGCTTTGAAAATAGCTGAATTTACTGTTACTCTGTCATTAGCTTTAGTTAAGTTACGTTAGTTAGTGACTTCACAATTCTGTACCCGTTCCATCTTAAGTTTAGGCTATGTGATTTAACTAAATCAAATGTACACGTTTACACACTTTTGTCCAAAGTGACTTGTATTTAAGGAAGGCTACAGGCTTTGTTTTTTGTTTTTTTAGCACCATCTACAGGAGCTACAAGAATTTTAATGAACTGAAATACAGTTTTAATGTAGTATTTTGCTTCATACCAAGATTCAAATATATCTAAAATAATTTTCTAAATTTAAATTATAATAGTTTTACAGAACAAAGAGGATTACATTTATGTTTCTGTACCGTAAAGTTGTCCCTGAATGAGTGTAGTTATGAGTTATGATCAGTTCAGCATATTTTTTCATATCCAGGCAGTTGCAGTTTACCACGCCATTGCATTATTAAAACATCAGATGACCATAAAATATCTGCATATCTATTTTTAGCATAGTTTCATGCCTTAAATCATAAAAGACCTCACCTCTTCCATCCATTTCTGTTGAAGAGTTTCACCTCCATGTCTTGGTATGTGTGCATCTGGATTCAGGGCAATCAATAGTCCTTTTAGCTGAAACCCTGAGAGGTAAAGCTGCTGTAGAATTATAGATGGCTCCGCCCCCTCCCACCTCATACAGGTGTTTACTGAAGATGAGGGGGAGGGGGAGGTGGGCTAGTTTGTATGGTTGTATTCAAAGAGACCACAGTTATACCATACATATTTAATTCTAAACAATTTTTGTGAGTTGTAATACTAATAACGCATAATAGGCATCATCTGCTTGATGTGTACACACCTCACATATTATACTAACCAAACAATTTGAAAATAAATTTGAAAGCCTGTAAATCTCCTTTAGATAAACACACTGTACACACTTTAGTCATTGCACTCTTTATTGGACTTATGCATCATTGTCCTCTATTTCATCAATTTCATTCCGGTCACATTGACAGACGTCCTGTGTTATAAGACACATTAGCATTAGCTCAACTTTATGAGGCATTAGCCTCAACGTCAGGAAAATGTATAAAAACATTTATGATAGAAGTCTGTTGAACTAAATCTGGTAAAATATACATACACAAACTGACAATATACATCCAAATGGATTTCATACATCATATTTCGTCAATAACAACCTTACAATATAAGGCACTTGGTATTGGTAAAAATTCAATAAAATATCCTGTGCAAATATAGTTCATTACAATACACAAGCCGACCGTGACAGGCCATAGTCTTAGCATTTATCCGTTATGCATGGCAGATATCAAATCAGAGCTACAACATTAGATATGCAGTTCCCGGTGCAAACCGGGCTCCGGTTTTACACTTAAATGAGAAAGGTCAGCCATGCATAAAGGTTTACCAATCCGATAGCCATAGAACTAAATAATGGATAACAAATAGTGGAGTCCAAGTGGACTCATGTCATCATATGACACAGTTTTGACACAGTCAATGTCTCGTCGTCGAAACGTACAAAACATAAAGCGGCACCATTAAATGGCTAATAATGAAAACACAAGCTGATGATTACTTATAGCAATCAGGGTGCACATCTTTGCTGAATTCGCTAAGTTATTATTAAAATGTAACTTTGTATGTAACTATATGTCCCAAATTGGTATACTTCTTGGTTGTGAGAAACATATAGGTATCAAAATTTGCGAATAAGACACACATCTGCTTCAACAACTAGTTCGTTTTATAGACACTACAATACTGACCATATTGGTTATAAGAGATTTTTATATTTTAATGAATAAAATCAATACCTTTTTTAAAGATTTTTAATTATGCATGCTCATTTTAACATATTTTTTTTAGATTTATCTTTGCTTTCTAATGCTCATTTAACATTAATTTAACATTAACAACAAAAACGGAATGGCACTTTTAAAAGTAATCTCAAGATGAATATCCTTTTTCATACTTACATTACAATGCTGTAATGCCTGAATTCACTTGTAGCATTTAAAACTACTGATATTGGAGTTTTAGGTATTTTTTTATTATTATTATAATAAATAATAATAATAATTCATTACATTTATATAGCGCTTTTCTAGGCACTCAAAGCACTTTACATTGTGGGGGAGGGGGGTCTCCTCATCCACCACCAGGAAATGAACATATCCGGCCAATTCATTGTCAAATGTCATATGTATGCTTTTCATATCACATCCTGTTCTCTGTTTGGTCACTGTCAATAGTCTCCAGGAGACTACTATGTAAATCAAGGGCATACTATTAATTATGAAGCACCACCTTCTCTGAATTTCTTGTCAGACATCACATTCACATTACATACATTCTGACGTCTTTCATGACATACTGATTGATATTGTGCACAGATGGTACATGAATATTGGTCGCTGTATCAAGAAGTACTGACAAAAAGTCAGTATTTGAATTAACTTTGTTTTGCCTATTTAAACATTCTGTATCTGTACTCTCCCAGATGATTCCCTTAAAAGCCAACACTTCCTTCCTTGTAAATTGCAAGTACTATAGTGAATGGCTCGTTCACACCATGAACAATGACTATAAAGATAACTATATCGATAACTATAATAGCGTTCACATAAACTCTTTAAAGTTGGGTGGATTCTGACTGGCTGTCAATTTTTTATCAGCTGGAAAAATGGATCATTCTGAAAGTGATTCCAACAATATAATTTGATTCATTTAAAACATTATAGTTATTGGTGTAAACGGCCCATAAGGCCTTGTTTAGAATCAAAAGAAGCATTTTTTGGCATACCTGACTCAAACCAGTTTAGCTTTTGTAGTGTGAACGGAGAACAGACAAACTGGATTCACACCAAATTCGTGAACAGTTCAAAATCCAATTAAAATCTAAACTCTCAACAATCATTTTTCCAAGTAGTTTTTTTGGGACATAACATAACCAATCTGATTTCAGCAGTCACAAAATGACACCGTAATCTGCTTTGAAATCCAAATCAGATTGGTGTGCAGTGTGAACAAGGCCCATGAGTCTCTTTACGTGGTTGCCATCTGTTTCAAGAACAGCACGCCCGGAGGGATCATTACCCATGAGTGAGAGCCTCGTTCTGCTCCCATCCTGCCTTCATTTTCATCATCAACATCACCATCTTCTTCAACTGCTCTTTCAGTTTGACCCACACCGAGACCGAATGGCGGCAACAACAAGGGGTGCAGGATAGGCACCTTTCCAAGCCCAAGAGCACCAGAGTTGGGGTACAGCACCGGCCCAGCTCCTAAAAGCAGACTGAGCATGGACAGATCCAGGGGGTGACTGCTAAGGGGCCCAGCGAAGGCGTGATTCCCAAATAAGGTTGTTGCCGCACCCGGTAGGACAAAACGAGCCGCTCCGGGGTAAGGTCGATCCATCTGTCGGCCATCCATCGATGAGGCACCGTCCAGCCTGTTGGTTCTGGGCAAGGCAGCACGTTCCTGCACTACAGCGTGGCCGTGTGCCTTGATGTGTTTGCGGAGAGAGCTGGGGTCAGTGTAGCGCTTCAGACAGCCCACCATTTTGCAGCAGTAAGGTTTGTCGACGTAGTGCGTGCGCGTGTGTTTGAAGCGGTCGCTGGAGTTTGAGTAGCGCTTGTTGCAGCCTTCGTAAGGACAGATGTATGGCTTCTCTCCTGAGAGGGCAGAAGAGCAAGAGATAATCAAAGGCTGTACTGGAGAAATGCAGGGGTCGAGAAGGTCAGACTGTCACAACCAGACGGCACAAGCCTGTTTTTTTTTTGACTGTGTGCGCACTAGGGATGTAGTGACCAAAGAGGCCCAGAGAAGCATTTAAAGCTTGAGCATTTAAAGTGGCTCATGCAGAACTGCAGCACTTGCTTATAATAAACAGAACATTATTGTCCATTGGTGTGGATGCTAATATAGTAATCATTATAGTTATCGTTATAGTTATCATTCTTGGTGTGAACAGGCCTTAATTCTACAGACTCAATTTGGTACAAAGAGCACTGTAGACTATAGATTTATAAATCTAAAAATATATTTAATTCTAAAATATATACAAAAATATTCAAAATATGTAATAATAATTTAAATATCTGAATGTTTACTTGAGTATTTGATGCTTCTGTTAGATACCTGAAAAACATCAAGTATCATTTACTTTATTTGTATCTTTCTTTGTTATAGTGCAATTTGTTCATTTGTCTGTATTTATTATAGTTATTTTACTATTGAATGTTAAAATTAATTACTTGTTACTTAACCTTCATTATACTTGACTTGATTAACACGCTTGACTTCTTATTTGAAGCCCTATTTACTTGAATCAAAAAAAATCTGAAGGCTAAGACATTGCTTTATTTTTGAATATTTGCATTAGTATGTAAATCTTTAAATAAAGGAGGTCTTGAGCAGCATATTAAAGTCGTCAAATTATACTGGTATTGGCATCTACCTCTGAAATTTCAGTATTGTGAAAACCCTATTGTGCACTTATTTAAATGTAAGCTAATGGGTTTTTATGTGTGTACCATATCTGTGTTTGCATTTTTGGTGCATTTTTTACATACTGGTCCATATTGCAAATGTGTGTGTCTCACCTGTGTGTGAGCGGGTGTGTATCTTCAGGTTCTCTAGGCGTGAGAAACTCTTGTGGCAGGTAGGGCAGTGATGAGGTTTCTCGTTGGTATGTGTGCGGATATGAATCAGCATCTTGTACCTGCGTTATACAAATGGATCAGGATTAGTAACATATAATGTCACCATCCAAAAGCAAACATCCAATTCTCAATATCTTGGGAGTGGGTGGAACTGTAACATTTACTCTCCTATATATATATCTATATAGCTTTTGTTTTTCTTATTTTCCAGCAAAAATATCTAAACAAATACTTAAAATTATATAAATTCAGAAACAAATTTGTATAAGACATTTGCACTTGTTTTTTAAAGAATATATCTTGAATCAATTTTCTTACCCTACTTAAAAAAAATGATTCTCCTTGTTCTAAGAATAAAACTCACTTTATTTAGTTACTTAAAGGGGTCATATGATGCTGCTAAAAAGAACATTATTTTGTGTATTTGGTGTAATGAAATGTGTTTATGCGGTTTAAAGTAAAAAAAACACATTAGGTTCCACATACTGTACATTATTGTTTCTTTCCTATGCCCCGCCTTTTTGAAACGCGTCGATTTTTACAAAGCTCATCGGTCTGAAAAAGCGAGGTGTGCTGTGATTGGCCAGCTATTCAGTGCGTTGTGATTGGCCGAATACCTCAAGCGTGAGACGGAAATGTTACGCCCCTCACATACTGTTGATGCCGTGTCCGGCCGGAGCGATGATTCAAAAACATTAAAACCCATTACAAACGAGGCATTTGTTGCATCCAGTGGGGACATAATTACGGATTATAATGACTTGTACTGTCTTTTTACGCATTGCGTTGCATTGCATTGGCTAGAGTGAGCTGAGGCGGCTAGAGTGAGCTGAGGCGGCGAGAACGGCGCGCCCGGCGGATCCGACGAATGAGCGGCAACCACATGTGACGACCCCGGGCTGAACTCCGCTTCGTCCACGGTGGAAGTTGATGTATTCCCTCAGCGACCAGCACAGATCAGCTCTAGGCATGACGAAGCGATATCGTCCTCTTGTGGAAGGCCAAACAAAGTAGTTTCGCTTTCACAACGAAAAAACAGCGGCCTAGCATGAGCGAAAGCCCCGGCTTAGCCTGAGCTGAAGCCGGGCAAGAGTGAGCTGAGGCGGCGGGGTCGAGAACGGCAGTCCCGGCGAAGGAGCGGTGAAAACGGTGAAAGCCAATCCGGCGATCCACAGCACTAAGTTGATGTATTCCCTCAGCGACCAGCACTTTAGTCTTCGCAACTTTACAGATCTTCTTTATGCACCAAGAGCTTGTATCACTCCAAAGAGAAAGGAAAAATTGAAATCGCATCATATGACCCCTTTAAATCGATTGAATGCGAATGTATGTTGAATGTATGTTTTCTG
This sequence comes from Sinocyclocheilus rhinocerous, assembly GCF_001515625.1. Classification (NCBI taxonomy): domain Eukaryota; kingdom Metazoa; phylum Chordata; class Actinopteri; order Cypriniformes; family Cyprinidae; genus Sinocyclocheilus; species Sinocyclocheilus rhinocerous. Next base: position 36,205 of record NW_015632032.1, read on the forward strand.
ACCTGGCATTAAATCCTCTTCCCTTGCGCACGCAGCCCTCCCAGTGGCAGCAGTATCCTGAATTCTTCTCTGCTTTCACATGTGAGTCATTCACATGGTCCACCAGATCCTGCAGGCTCTCGAACAGCAGATGGCACTACAGAGTAAAGACAGAGAGCGTAGCAGGAACAGGGAGGAAGATAAGGAGAACAGAATGATAGAATGTGTGAATAGCTCTTTTAATATCTAATATCATAGACTTTAATGGATTGTTCACCTAAAAATGAAAATTCTGTCATCATTACTCACCCTCAAGTTGTTTCAAACTTGTATGATTTTTTTTGTTCTGCTGAACACAGAAAAAGCTATTTTGAGGAATATGGGTAATCAGTTGGTAAGTAATTGGGTAAACAATTGATGGTAGCCAATGACTTCTATATTATTTTTTCATAGTATGGAAGTCAATGGCTACCGTCAGCTGTTTGGTTATCCACATTCTTCAAAATATCTTCTTCTGTGTTCAGCAGAAGAAAGATATGGATACAAGTTTGCTATGTACTTTCTAAAGTGTCTGGACTGGATTTAGTGCATTGTTTCTAGGTAGTTCAGTGTTTCCCACAGACTTCGATCGATTGCTTTGTTCCAAAACAGGGATTCAAATTATTACAATGTTGCTTTTTATTCTTGGTGCGGTTCGCTTTCACAGGCAAAGTTTCTAAACGGACCAAATTTGTTAATACAAGTCACGCGCGAGTAAACTGTTCTCTCATTGGTCAAAGTTCCACACTTTATTTTCCGGGATTCCACTTAGCTGTCACAGCTGTCATCCGTCAGGATGGAACGACAACAGCTT
>NW_015632032.1:46833-58544 GCF_001515625.1 Sinocyclocheilus rhinocerous
GGTTCATTTTGAGGTATTAGCAAAACAACAAAGCTAATGCTTTTCACGGAGCTTACGTAATTACCCATCATAAATTGTTATATAGCCTGGTCCGTTGGATCGGATTGCTTTCTCACTACAACCGAACCGCTCCAGAGTTCGTTTTCAATTGAGCCGAGACCACCTCGTTCAGGCGATCTCGGACCGATTGTTTTGGCGCGGATCCGAGCGCGATTGCCGTGTTCACATATGCCCAAACGAACCGAGCTAAGGGGGGAAACGCGCCAGGTTCCGAAACAACAGGCCAGGTGTGAAAGCACCCTTACACTCTATGTATGGCGGCACTTCCCCCGGGGGAAATATATATGTATATAATGTAAATATAAAACAGCAGACAGGCTTATTGAAAATGCAAAATCATTCTCTGCCAGCAGGAGGCGCTTTAGGAACGGCAGAAATAGCGGTTTCCCAGGTAACGGCTGTAATCAAAACAGCGCTGCGCTCATGAACGCTACTTTATCAGGCATTATAGGATGAAAGATGAAATGAAAATGACATCAAAACTTTTCTGAAGACAATCGGTTCCCTTCAAAGATACATTTATATAAAATAACCCGTGCCGCGTTTTGATTTTGAAACGTGCAGTGCTCATGTATATTCAATGAAATCAAAGTCTTTTGGAAAATCTATTTGTGGCGGTCAGTGTTGATATTGTGGCGGGGCACCACAAATAAACCAATGTATGGGAAACCCTGTAGTTTGTAACTGGTCTCGGTGATATTCTGGTTTCTAAACACGGTTCTGGTTTTTCTTTTAGTGTGAGTCTAAGGTATTTTGACCCATTTTGTTGTCCGCCAGGCAAAAATTGACAGTAAAACACATTCACAGAACAAATAGTGCTGCATTATTTCCTGTTTTATGACACATTTAAAAAATGTTTCTTAACATGGTTCAATTGGAAACATATTATAGAAAGTGAAATGCACTTCATTTAGTCTTCAACCTCATCATCATGGCTCAAAACGTCCTGGGTTCCTCGCGTAACCCATGTTCTCTGAATAGGGAACAAAATGCTGCGTAGCTATGACGCAGTTTGGAACACCCCTTGGGTGTGCCAATTGTCTGAAGCCTGTATGGAATCACGGCAATTCATTGGCTGATAGCGCGGGCGCCACCCCGACGTCATTACATCATCCACTCTAGTACTGGCGAACGCGCCGTCTGCTCCTCAGATTTCCTGCCATAGAAGTCCTGTTGGCAGCGCGAAGAGATTGGGAGCAAACGAAGCGTCTCATTCCCTATTTAGAGAACACATTCTCTTTTATAGGTTCACTCAACGCTGCGTAGCTATGACACAGTGGGAACGATATACCACACTCGCCAAGCTAAGTGCTGCCACATCTGGCTGGATGCAAAATAGACCAGGCTAACCTCAAATGGCTGGTTCAAGCAGAAAGAATCTGGGAACCAGGAGCCGCATCTAAATCCAAGCTATAAAACCTCATAAAAGTGTGAGGAGAGGACCATCCTGCCGTCACACAGATATCCTCCAGGGGAACTCCACTGAAAAGAGCATGAGAGGAAGCAACACTCCTGGTAGAATGAGCTTGAATGCCTAGCGGTGAAGAGAGACCTCGCACCTCATATGAAAGTGAGATAGCGTCCCTTAGGAGGAGGAGGGAAGGAGTGAAGCACGACCACCTGGGAGCGAAATGACATGGACAAGACCTTGGGGACATAACCAGGTCTTGGCCATAGGAATACCTTAACAAGGCCCTTGAGCAAACTCCATGCATGGCTCGCTAACAGAGAAAGCCTGCAAATCCCCTACACGTTTGATAGAAGCCAACGCCAACAGCCCAATGCCAACAGGAGCGACGCCTTAAGGGACAGAATACATTACATTCAGGAGCTAACCCCACGCATACAAAAATAAACCAAACCATATCTACCTAGGGTGACTTTGTCCGCATTCCTGCAAGCAGCGATAGCTGCAACATAAACTCTCAAGGTAATAGCAGCCGCTCCAGCCCCAAATTTCTCCTGCAGAAACTGACTGGGTACACTGCATGAGCCGAACACCACGACATCCACTTGGAAGAATAAAGCCTCCTAGTAGAAGGAGCCCTAGCATTATCAATGCTTTAGAGCCGGGGACGTGAACCTTGAAGCTCCGGGGACATGAACTGCTCTCAGTTAAAGAAACCTGTCCTGAGCCCAAAGGAGAAGGCGGTGCGCATGCCTGTCCAGTGTGCGCGACCATGAGCCTCCCTGGCGGTTTATGTGAGACATTACCGCCATGTTGTCCGTTCTGACGATCACATGACAACCCATCAGAATTGGGAGGAAATGCACCAGGGCCAGGAAGACACCTCGCAGCTCCAAGCTGTTTATGTGCCATGAGAGAAACTCTCCCATCCAGACACCACAAGCCCGTCTGCCCTCGAAGACCGCGCCCCAACCAGTTAGGGAGGCATCCATCGTAATCATTTGGAGATGGCAAACAGCTCCCATCTTGACCCCCTGTTGAAAAAAGAGAGGGTCCCGCCATGTCGAGAGCAACTCAACTTCATCCACCACAGAAATGGCCTCATATGAAGCAGCCCCAGGGGCAGCACAGGAGAGGCCGCTACCATGAGAGACAGGAGTCTGCAGCATGTGCTCACCGAAACTTGATGGACTAGCTTGAAGCAGTTCAAACACATTTGCCACACACACATCGAGCTGGACCCCCAAGAAAATGGTCCGCTGAGAAGGGGTGAGAACGCTCTTCTGAGTGTTCAAACTGATGCCAAGAGATCGAAGGTGTTGAAGAAGAATGTCTCTGTGACGACTCACCAACTCACTGGAATGGGCCAAGATAAGCTAATCGTCTATATACCCGGGCGAGATGTTAGCGGCTAGCGTGTCCTTGATTGCCGGAATAGCGGCATAACCCTGCTCCACAGAACCCACTAGGCGAGCAGAGAAAGGCTGCTTCCAGGATCTGGAGATTTCGTGATGCAGATCACTGAAAAATGGCAGCTTTCTTCATGGGGGACAAGAATTAGGGCCGCTCAAGAAGCACTCGTCGAGCTTAGAGGACTGGGACTCATGTGGTTCGTCTGGCCACTCAATACTAATCTTTTCAGTAGCACGCGCTAACATGTCCACTAGCTCAGTATAGGCCGCAGAAGGCTGCGCCTCCTGGCCACTAGGCGGGAGAGCGTCGACTGAAGTGGGCCCGAAATCCTCCAAGTCGGACGCCGTGGTGTACAAAACGTCATCTAACCCGAAGGAAACGGCCTCGCGTGCTCCCGGGCTAGGACATAAATAATCTTGGTTAAACTCCACAAGCGAATCTGCGCGAGAGCACTCAGGCAATATAGGGAGAGAAAGGGGGAGACACGTTTGCTCACTCTCTGTAGCCTCGAGCTCCACATCCAAAACCCAGGTCGCGGATTCATGGAAGGCCTCAGCTGCCTCCGGAAAAGCGCGGCGGGGGAAAACAGATGACTCCTTCTTAAAAACTGCAAGCCTCGTGCGAAGTATTTTGAGATTGAGATTATTGCAAAATGTATAGTTAGAAGTGCCGTAAAGGGCGTTGCGCTTGAGACAAACCCATACTGTACATTTAACACACTTACTGTGCGGGTCATCGCTCGCGATAAAACAAGAGCACGGTGGCTGGCAGCGACGAAACGCCAGAGCACTTCACCACGAGGAGAAACAAGGTTCCACTGAATGCAGTCACTGAAGTACAAAAGATAAAACTCAAAGAAATAAGCCGAAACATGGGCCAGATAAATCGCTTCTGAAGGGCTAAACGACCGCTTCTGAAGGAAGGAAATCTGAGGAGTGGATGGCGTGTTCGCCAGTATTAGAGTGGATGATGTAGTGACGTCGGGGTGGCACCTGCACCATCACCCAATGAACTGGCTTGATTCTATACGGGCTTCAGACAGTCAGCACACCCAAGGGGTGTTCCCACTGCGTCATAGCAGCATTGAGTGAACCTATGAAAGAGAACAGTAATACCAGCTCTCTGTCACTCACCTTTAGCCAGCGGCAGGCCAGCTGTTCATCACTCGAGGGCTCAGGGGAGTGCTGACCAATCAGCATTGAGGAGGGTAGGTGCAGGGGACCCTCTGCACCAATTGGCAGAAAGAACTGGAAACCTGGAGGAGGAGAGGCGCTGTCCTCATGGTATGTGGTGCTTTCAGATTCCTGCAAGTAGAAGAGCTTATTTATCAGAAATTCATTTCTGAATCATGTCTGACTCGTCTTGGTTGGGGAGAAAGAGACCACCACATTGCCAAACAAGTCCGGACATGTTACCAAACCTACCATCTATTTTTGATCCTAGAAAGGGTTCAGATCAGGACACTGTGTGAGACTGGATTGAAATGAATTAATGTGGAGGGGAATTGAATTATGGTAGTGGTGCATAAGGCAGTCTCTCTTCCAGTAGAATTACATTTATTTGTCAAAGAAACTTTGTTTATGCCACAGAAAGCTAAAAACACATTTTAAAGGGATAGTTCACCCAAAAATTTAAATTACCCCATGATTTACTCACCCTCAAGCCATCCTAGGTGTATATGACTTTTTTCTTTCAGATGAATAAAATTGGAGTTATATTTAAAAATGTCCTGGCTCTTCCAAGCTTTACAAGATCAGTGAATGGGTGTTGAGTTTTTGAAGTCCAACAAAGCGCATACATCAGTCATAAAAGGGAGGAGGGGGGGTTAATAAAGGCTTTCTGAAGTGAATCGATGCATTTGGGTAAGAATAATATCCATATTTAAAACTTTATAAACCATAATCTCTAGCTTCCGCTTGGACTTTAGCTTCTTGTTGGACTCACTGCCATTGAACTGCTGAAATGAGTCGTTTTAAATTCGAATTCCATTCCGCAAATTTCATACATCACAAATTCTTACATTTGCATAATGCCCGCCTATGTTCTGCGTGGACATCCCGCGAAAACAAACTTCAAACGCTGTTGCTCGTTCGTGTGGATAACGTAGTGTTGAGAAGATGCTGTGCTCTGCGCTTTGAAAGTGAATTTGGTTTATTATAACTTCCAAAGGATGAGGCTGTGAAGAATCAGTGGTTAAAATTCATCTTTACTAAGAGACCACAGCAGTATAATCACAACTTTTTGCTGTGTTCCCGTCATTTCACTGATGACTGCATCTCCAATCTCCGCGAGTTCAATGCGGGATTTGTAAACCGGTTGTCTTTGAAATGTGAGTCAGTGCCCAGTTTGTTTGGACCAGCTTGCTCCTCCAATTCACAACCTGTAAGTATGATTAATATTGTTGCTTTAATGTTCTGTTGAGCATGCAAAATATGTAGTTTTACATTCAGTGCAGCTAGTTCTCCGGCTAACTTGCGTTATAGTTCTGCTAATCAGCTGTGGGCCTGCTATTGTCTAGAAATGTGTCATTTAATATAGAATGTCTGTTGTACTTGGAGTCATGATAAACGATGGAGCAATACATTGGTTTACAAATTGCAGTGCTTTATTATGTTCGGCTAACGCATGCCATTATTGTTTGGGTCTTTACTACCAAGCTGTGGGTCCGGTTCACTAACATAAGTGTAAAACAATTTTTCTCCTCTGATTCTTATTTTTAGAACAAAGTGGAGCACTATTATTATTATAATGGAATGTATTATTGATAAGCCGTATTCCAGTACTGGTGATGGGCGTTCCTTTTCCGACATGCTCTGTACGCAGTAGACTAATCACAAAAGACTGGGTCATCGGAACAATCAGAGCAGAGTAGCCTCATACAAAGGAGGGGTTTAGAAAGAGGAATCCAAGAACGAATCGTTTGAGAGTCGTAATAACGTAAAATTAAATGCATATTATAAGAAAATGAAAGTGTTCTTTGATCTTGCATGCATGTAAACCTGTTGTTGGGGACTCCTAAAACAAATGATAAACAATTCAAATAGCATAATAGGAGCATTTTAAGGTTCCTAATATTGTTTTGGGAGGCTCCTACAACAGGTTTACATGCATGCAAGGTCAAAAAACCCTTCTGTTTTCTAATAACATACATTTAATTTCACCACATTTCTCAATGAATCGTAAACGATTCGTACAAAGTATTTCGAAGAATCAGGCTCTCTAGAACCCTCCTTTCCGTGAGCCTACTCTGCTCTGATTGGTCAGATGGCCCAGTCCTTTGTTGTTGGTCTACCGCGTACAGCACGTGTCGGAAATGAAATGCCTATTGCCATAACTGAATGACAGCTCCGGAGAGAATGTATAGAAAGAAAATATGGTATCGATTTTACCTTATAAATTCAAGCCCGAGTCCGGTGATGAAACGTCTGAAGTAGCTGATCAACCAGACACTGATTCGCAAGCATGACTGGAGCAGGATGTTTCTCAGTGGTAAGTGTCAACTTAGTTTGTGGTAGTTACAAGACGTGACTGCAGCGTCATTGTTATAATTTATTTAGGTGCAAGTGTGGGAACTCTAACAAAATGCCAAGCGAAGGTGCCACGAAGTACGACAGGTAGTATTATACATTTCTGCATAACTTGAGCATTTGACGCCTCTTTTATAAAGCATTAAGTGTATTTTGGACGATCAATAGAAAATATAAACATCTATAATTTATCATACTTACACTTTGTGATTCAGTGGAGCAATTTTGTGTTTTGTGAATCCCGCGTTGTGTTTTGTGAATCCCGCGTTGATCTCCCCGAGATTAGAGAAGTAGTCGTCAGTAAAATGACGGCTATACTGCTGTGGTATTGTACAGTGAATGTACAGTGCTCTCTCCCACCTTCAATACCACCTTCAATACCACGACTGAGGTGCCCTTGAGCAAGGCACCGAACCCCCAACTGCTCCCCGGGCGCCGCAGCAAAAAATGGCTGCCCACTGCTCCGGGTGTGTGTTCACGGTGTGTGTGTTCACTGCTGTGTGTGTGCACTTTGGATGGGATAAATACAGAGCACTAATTCTGAGTATGGGTCACCATACTTGGCCACATGTCACGTCACTTTCACTTTCTTGACATGATGTTAACCACACGGAAATGCTACAGTGTTTGAGGGCGGGTCAAGTTGTGTTACCCAGTGATGTGTAGCCGTCACGGAAGTGGGATTCGAATTCCTGACGACTCATTTTTTGAGAGACAATAACTTTATTTACTGTGCACTGTCGGCTTTACAACTTTGCAGATAGTTTACATTCACAGACAGCTACATTACACACTGCATGAAAGGCAATATTCAAAATGGCATAATAGGGGCACTTTAATATATCTCCAATTGTATTCGTCTGAAAGAAGAAAGTCATATACACCTAGGATGGCTTGAGGGTGAGTAAATCATGGGGTACTTTTCATTTTTGGGCGAATTATCCCTTTAAGTGCACATGAAGTGGCTTCTGAGATCTCAGAAATTGTACTTTGATTCTTGAAAGTGATTTCAATAATTTGAATCCATTTACCACATGGATAAAACACTGACTCATTTTGTGATTTGCTGTGAATTTCCTGACGTCTTTGAGAATAAAAGGCCATTTTGGACTATTGTAACAGCTGTTGGTGGTGGAAAGAAGTCGTAGAGTTTGAGGTATAAGTTACTCACTGAGGCCAGAAGAGGCGCTGTGGGGCTCCAGCTGGAGCCACTGTCTATAGGAGAGGGTGGTGAGGGAGAGGAAGATGGAGACAGACTCAGATCTACCACCGTGGACGATGAAGAATCTGACATGTCCTTGTCAGCTGCATCTGGAGATAAGAAGAGAGGAGGCTAGTTTTTGTACAGCTGAGACTGTGGTATAGAGTGTCAGTCTATGCATTAGTGGTAGGGATTTTTCAGTGACTCTTTCTGCAGTTACAGTGTTATGCAGTAGGTGGCAAAAGTCACAATAATTGAGTCACTGATTCATTGATTGAACCTATTTGTTCAAACACACTGATTAAGGAACAAAACAAGTGACTGTTTTTATGAGTCATTGAATCATGCATTCAACTGATTTATTTAAAACCGCTGAGGAATGAAATATGTGACATTGGCTGCATCCGAATATGCATACTTCTCTACTATATAGTAGGCAAAAATCAGTACGTGAAAAGAGTAGTATGTCCGAATTCATAGTATTCATAAAACAGTAGGTGAAAAGTACCCAGATGAACTACTACTTCTGGCAAGATTCTGAAGTGTGTATCTGATGGACACTTTTCTATTATATGAGGCTACAGGAGTGGAGTTGTAATGTCAGTGAAATGACTCAACCGATGTTGTTGGTAACATGAAAATGATAACAAGACAAATGTAGTATGTCTGAATTACATTCATACTACACACATTCATATTATATAGAACTTTTTTAACAGTTGCAAAGTAATTACTTATTCAAAAGAAGTGACTATTCAGAGAGTATGCAATTTCGGACACAGCCACCCACCTGTCTTTATGAATGAGTCTTTGAATCATTCATTCAACATTTTGTTCAAAACAGCTGATTCATTCAGGAACTAAACAAGTGACTGTCTTGAGTGAGTGAGTGAGTCATTGAATCATTCATTGAACCAATTTGTTAAAAAAATGCTGATTGATTTATTCAAGATACTGTTTTTATGAATAAATCACTGAATCATTATTCAGCTGATTTGTTCAAAAACACTGATTCATTCAGGAATGAAACAAGTGACTAAATAATCCACATTACTGTAAGTTAATCACATAAATTGCATTATTCCGTTGAGATGTATATGACAGTATGCAAGTAGCGGTGCATGTAATAACTGTAGTGGTTTGTGTGGTCAGTTGACTAACCAGGGCTTTTGGGATTGTGCAATGCACGGGATATTCGAGCACGAGAAAAGTGCAGCGGGGCACAGATGGACGTCCTGAGCATCCTGTCACGGCCAGAGGGAATCTTCAAGTCCAGGGGCTCGTCCAGCGACAGCATGGCTTTGATCCACCAGCCTGAGAAAATCAAACCATATTATTACATGGAGGGGGGAAAAAGTTTTTTTTTTTCATTATGACTCTTGACAGTGGCACCAACACTGACAGCTGTGATTTTTCAGCTTATTTTGTAGAAGGAAATACCCTGTCTCTCCCTCACACGCAGACACACTCCCACACACGTGCAGGTCCACGTTCACTTCAGCAACTGTAAGTCATTTACATTTCTTTCTGCCAGACAAGTCACGCACACGCACAGTAGTTCATCACACCAGCAGCCCCACTGCAGTCATAACATGCAGAATGCATTACAGAGATATATAGATCTGAGTTCTTTGCTTTCCTTCATTCTTTTCCTCCCATCTCGAGTTCTTTCTGTGTGATGCAAAGGAAAAGTTGATGAAGAGTGGCTCCACATCTGTGTGTTTGTACAAGAGGGTCCAAAAGTATAACACCACTAGGTGTAATTAGGAATGTGCCATAGTAAAAAAAAATCTGGTTGATAATTATTTTCAGTATTGGAGGTAACGCATTACGAGTAGCGCGAATTACATAATCAGATACATTTTTTTCAAGTAACTAGTAAAGTAACATTACTTTTAAATTTACAAGAATGCATCTTTATTTTTTCAAATAAGTAACCCAGTTACTTTGTTTTCCAATTTATTCACTGACAGAAGTGCAGAGGCTTCAAGCTGAGGCTTATTCATTTCACTTTTGGTGTGAAAGGGCCTTTACAGGTGCCAAAAATATGACTTTTGTTTTTATTAAAAATAATTAAGCAAGCCCAGCTCAGGTGACAAAAAGTAACCCAAAGGTAACATAATGCATTACTTTCCATAAAAGTAATTAAGTAACAGAACTACTCTCCATTAAAGAAATAAAAAGTATTTGCTTTCCATAAAATTGCTTTCTATAAAAAGTAAATAAGTAACGGGTTACTTTTTTATGGAGTAACACAATATTGTAATGCATTACTTTTAAAAGTAACTTTCCTCAACACTGATTATTTTCAGGTCGATATTAAAGTTCTTTACAATTTTGTATAAAGAAATAAATATATAAATAAAACCATAAAACTAAAATCAATCATTTAAACCGTTTAAAGGAATAGTTCACCCAAAAAGGAAAATTTGCTGAAAATGTACTCACCCTCAGGCCAACATAGTGTTTGTTTCTCTGTATAAGAACAGATTTGGAGAAATGTAGCATTACATCACTTGCTCACCAGTGGATCCTCTGCAGTGAATGGGTGCCGTCAGAATGAGAGTCCAAACATCTGATAAAAACATCACAATAATCCACACCACTCCAGACCATCAATTAATGTTATGTTAAGTCCATATTCTATAATATTGCTTTCTCCAGTGAAAAAGTCGTCTCATCTGAATCAAGTGAGAAATATGCACAGACCAAGCGACTTTTACAAGTCAAAACAGTTATAAACAAATATGTTGGTGGACTTTGATATGAGAGGACAACAGGGGATGGACTTTTTCCACTGGAGGAAGCATTATTATGGATTATGGACTGAATCAGTGGTTTAAAGTTAAAACGCTTCTATGATGTATTTGTTTCTTACAAACATGCAGCTTTCCACTTCACAAGATGTTAATTGATGGACTGGAGTTGTGTGGATTACTTGTGGATTATTGTGATTTTTTTTTCTTCAGCTGTTTGGACGCTCATTCTGACGGCACCCATTCACTGCAGAGGATCCACTGGTGAGCAAGTGATGTAATGCTACATTTCTCCAAATCTGTTCAGATAAGTAAATAAATTCATTTACATCTTGGATGGCCCGAGTGTGAGCAATTTTTCAGAAAATGTTTGCATAAACTATTGCTTTAATTAGATGTGAAAAAGTGACTTTTAAAAGACACATTTTTGGATACCACTAAATGTCCTGTCTTGCAGTGATGTGCATTACATAAACATTCACCTAACCATATAATTATTTTCTTCACTTACACAGGAACGAGGAAATAAAGCTTCTTTAACACACCCCCACATTCACATTTATGTTTTTTTTTTTTCCTTGCAAAGAACATTCCCACCGTTGAAATGTTGATCTCCCCGCAAACACTTCTGGCTTTTCATAAACTCCTGCATGCTTTCTTTTCCTCATTCCTCTTATTCCCTCTCTCTATGATATTACACAGTATTGCAAAAGGTTTGAGTGCTGAACACTTCCCCTGGTCTCCATCCATCCGTCCCTGCCTCACTCTCAGTCTCTGGCATGGGGGTTTGTTTTCAATTTAACTTCTTCCTCGAGCTCCACCCTTACTTTCTGGGCTTTATATACACACTAACACTGAGACATATTGTACAAGTACCACAAATATTGCACACATTTCTGAATATATCAACCTCCTGGTAACATTCAATAGGTTTTAAAATGGATTTTGAGTAGCTGTTTTACAGTGTGTCCAACAACAGTGACAGTGAGGTGGTGTTTTTGTGAGGGCACTGAGGAAAAAATACAGACTTAAAGCTTAAATAAACTTCATGAAATGTCTTTTAAAAACCTACTTTTATGATTATATTCTCCACACAGATGCACACAAGGTCACTCATTCTCTATTCTCTGTTTCTCATTCTTCCACATCTGCAAGTGTCTGAAATTTTGGCTCTTTCCCTCCTTTTGTTGACTCACACTGAAAAGCCGTGGGTGATCATTTCCTTTCTATTTCTCTTTTTCACTCCCTCCTTCCAAAACTCAGTGATGCAATCCCATTATTTAGCCTGCAATCTCAGTGTCTGGCATGAGAAAGAGCCAGAAAAAGAAAAAAGAAAGGATGGAATG
>NW_015632032.1:58852-59452 GCF_001515625.1 Sinocyclocheilus rhinocerous
CAATTAAAGACTATATATATATATATATATATATATAGTTTGTTTAAACAACAATGTATATAATTTATTTGACAGTTTCTTTAACAAATTAATTATTACATATATTTTAATAATTAACATTATTTTAAACTCAAAGTAGTTTAAAACAAGTAGCCAACATATTAAAGGGGTCCTAATATGCTCTTTTACAAAGTCTTGATTTTGTTTTGGGGTGTACTAGAACAGGCTCTCATACTAGGTTGTTCGAAAAACACATTATTTTTCACATATTTTACATTATTACAACACCTCTCTCCCCAGTCTGGCATGAACGGCTCAAAAGAAAGGATGGAATGCTAGTGTATCTTTTAATTTTTAAAAGCATGGATTATATATTACTGATTATTTATTTCTATATAGAAAACTGTCATTTGAAACTACATTAGGCCTACATTTAAATTATGCAATTTATTTGACTATTTATTTACTTATTTAACCATTTAATTTGGTGGCAAAAATAAATAAATAAATAACATTATATTTATAGGTTGCTAATATTTTTATATTATTAGTAATTATATATATATATATTTATTTATTTATATATATGCCATTTGAAAT
>NW_015632032.1:59615-62765 GCF_001515625.1 Sinocyclocheilus rhinocerous
GTTCGTTGTAGTTTTTGAAAAGTGATTTCTGTTAAATAAAATATCTCCTTTTGAAGTGGGCGTTGAGCTTTGTAACTTTGCAGATCTTTTTTATGCTCAAACAGCAACATTACAGACTAACTAAAGTTGAAAAAGTGAAAAAGCATAATAGGACCCCTTTAAAGCTATCTAAAACTACTTTATGCATATTTGGTTTTTATTTCTTATTGGTAATTTTTTTTTCCCCTCTCAAATTTTCTGAGGACCCCCTTAAATACACTCTCTGCAATTCATCCATAACGAGGGTGGAGAACAAAACACAGCTAAATAATGAATCACTGATGAGGAAGAAACAACAACATCCTCCAGAAGGCAATGAGCGCCACATCGCTCCCTCTGTCTTTCTTCATTGCTCTTTCACTTTCCACCCCCTGCGTCTGGCAACAGGACAAGGTCAACACAGCCTCCCCTCTTCTAAATTTCCCATTCCTTCTTCTCCCCTTCTCTCTCTGTATAGACTGTCATCCAGTCACACACACACACACATTCCTCTGGTCACAGCAGATTCACCCAATTTGTTTCCACTGCGCTTTTAAGTGTACATTAGAAATGCAAAGAGAGAGCCAAACGCATAAACAATAACAAGAACCAGCTGCGGACCCAACGCAGCAATCGTGCGCAGTTTCTCCAGCGACGTAGAGCGAAGAGGAAGTCTGGGAGAACGGTCGCGGCTGAGAATCAAATGAACGGTGTGGATTAAGTGCAATTCGAAATTCTCCAGACATAATTTTCTCCCTTCTCGGGTTCTCATATTTCTCTCCTTTCTCGCTCTCTCTTTCCATGCCTTTCCTGCTCCTCTTGGATTGCTCATGATTCGTAAGGCCTCCAGGAACTCTGTCCAACCTCAAACTCAAGCCAAAGGGGGAAGAGATTGAGAAAATAGAATGAGACGTAAGGGTTGATGAAGAGAAAATGGAGGGCAGGAGCTCAGGAATTCTTTCTTTTGGAAATGCTGTACAAGGCATCCTCGTTTATGTAAAGTTAAATAAGGAGCTAATGGAGATGAAGAATTCCAGAAGCAGCCATTGGTGGTTGGTGTTTCACAAGAAAAGAATGTGTGGTTTCATCTCTCCCTTCTGTCTTTCCTCACCCATTCTCTCCAGCGAACCCAACGAACCCCAACGCAAAAGCGAAGATCACATTATAAGTCAAAACTGATGTAAGACGGACACATCCCTCAGTAATCACAGCAAACAATATCTCACGACCCACTGAAACATTCATACGCATACTCCCTCAGCCACACATTCATCCACAATCTGTCTCTCATTCCATTCCTCAGACCCTCTGTTAATGTTGCAGTTTGTTGCATCAGGACTGGGCTTGGCGTTGCACTGAGAACCTCCCAAAGTACTGCCATAACCACCACAGACACTGAGCTGGACACGGCAAACGCCCACATATTCAGATTAACAGTCATCAGTATGGGGTTTTCAATAAGCGATTTTGAAGGCACATTTGGTATCCCTCAATCTTGATTATTTGCGTGCATCTGCGATATATGTGAGTGATAATGAACCTTAGTAAAGGTAGACGGCATACATAATAGTTTGCGAATAAAAATGTGTATAAAAACCAGTACACATGGCTTCTAAAAATTAGACTTGATTTAGGACCTCAAAACAGTACGACCCATTTAACGGAATGTACATCTATCCCTCAAATTGTTATTTAAAATAAAATAAAATATGGTGTATTTATTTGTAATCTGTCTTTTAAATTAGCTATCACATCATGTTACTGGAACTAAAACTGTCAAACGTAAACATGCTGCTTTCAGTTAGCAAGCTAATCATTTAGCCTACTAGTTTAGCGTTGAATGGTTACGAAAAGCTTTTCTGATTTGCTCTATGACAAGATATCACAATAACGCAGGATGGGATCATAGTTTTACCCAACATAAAAATGAAATAAACCACATCGGGACACGAAGCATAAGGGTCTTGTATCATGCTGAAGGGGTTAAGTTAGCAAGCTAACAATTTAGCCTACTAGTTTAGCATTAAATGGTTATGAAAAGCTTTTCTGATTAGCTACGACAAGATATAACAATAATGCAGGACAGGAGTTGGCCCTGACATAAAAATAAAACAAACCCCATCAGGACACGAAACATAAGGGTCTTGTATCATGCTGAAGGGGTTAACTTTGCGATAATTAAAGGCTGACTGTAAATTACGAAATTTTCACACAATCTACTGCATAAAAAATAAACAAACATGAAATAGATTATTATGTGCAAGAAAGGCTGCAGACTAATACAAGAAATGTAAACTAGCATAACTGAGAAATCTTGTGAGACATTGTCAAATAAAAAATAGCGCTCATTATAAAAATATATATATTTGACCGCGGAATGTCAGGACTGTCCAATCAGCATTTGGTATTCTATAAAGCCTTGTAAAATAACATAACATTACAGCAACCGAAGCACAAATAACCTCCCACCCACGCGCTCAGGTGTCCTCCGTTCACACCTGTAGCTGCCCTGACGTGACTGTCATAAGTTATATAACACCAGGCGGTCTCTATTTATGACGGAGCCTGTTTACCAAACCTATTCGTGTTCAGTGGTATTCGATATCTATTCAGCATTTAAGAAACTGGGTCAGACTGTCTGGATAAAACTTGCGCCAGATAACACACGACATGCCCGACGGGTTTACCTCAGTAAAGACGCTCCGTCTGATTCCGAGATACGTGACCCGCTGAGGCGACTCGGAGCGCGCGGTCCGTTTAACGCCTAACGATTAAAACGCCAGATGTCTTCATCAAAAACACTCCTGGATCCAGTTGACCCTTTCCAGCTCACGCATAACACGAAAGGCTATGCTTAGACTAAAAACGCAAACTGTTCTATTAGGATAAGAGCAGGTAAAATTGTCAGGAGATATATAATTGTGTCAAGTTACGATAAATCGTTCTAAAATAAATACATTTCAAAGGAGCATCGCTTGCTTACGACGCCTGTCTACTGTCTCCCAGCTCCTTCCTCAGTCAGAAAAAGTGACGGAGGGAGAGGGAGGAGAATAAGACAGAGGGTGGAGGACATGAAATGATGATTCTTTATTTTCCTCCAGATGTGGTCTCTCTCTCTCTCTCTCTCTCTCT
>NW_015632032.1:63044-75956 GCF_001515625.1 Sinocyclocheilus rhinocerous
CTCTCTCTCTCTCGCAGATTACTGTATTATTCTCCCTCCGCCCCGCCCTGCTGTGTGACCCCGCCCCCTCACGGAGACGTGCGTGACGACGTCGTTCTCACGGCGTGAAAACCGTCTCGACTTCGGTTGAGGTGTCTTGTCTTATTCTCAACTCAACTCTCATTTCGCTTGTGTAAAAAAAAAAAAAGAAAAAGAAAAATCACACTTACTTTGCTTACTTTAATTTGGAAAAAGTTCGCAACATGTAGCCTAGTCTATATTCACCTGGATTTCTATTTCGTCCGCCAAATATTTGTTAAGATGTTTCTGTGTAAATTAGCCTTAAAAAGTACGTTAATCTAATGGTACAGTACTGAAAGATTATTGAATCATTATATTCATGTACTATGATATATGGCGCAATAAGGTCCAAAAATACCAGGTCTCAAAGTAAGTTGTATTACCACGTTATAATGTCCAAAAAAAAAAAACAAGGTAAAACTGGTATTTTTAGAACTTTTTTTTTTTTGATAGTGTAAACGTCGTCAATAAAACCGCGCCATCTGGTGGTCGCTTGAGGCACTAAAATTTAATTCACCTCAACAAAGTTGTTTTTTATGTTTTAAGTGACCACATTTGGTCCCCCTCACCAGACAACTGAATCTTCCTCCAGATTATTAAACCCGGTTACCCAGAAACGGTTACAAATAGGCAAAGGTTAAAGGCCATTTGATTGGAGAAAGCAGCTGCTCCCAGTGCTGACGCTTGTGCAAATGCTCCTATGTCCGTGAGCACCGCCCCACCCCCAGACCCTCCACATGCCCTCTTGCCTCTCTCCGGGGGTATATATAGCCTGAGAAGGGACCCGGGCAGTCCTGGCAGTCAAAATGAGGCTTTTCCTCCCCGTCTGCTGCCTGCTGCCTCTACTGGCACTCGCCACTGCAGGTAAGACGTTTAAAAACTGGATTTGAATGCAGGTGGACTGCTGAACTAACAGCTGCAGGTGACTTCTGTATCTATGCAGCTGAAGTTTGAACTTAGTAACAATGATTGGGTATTCGCCTGTGAGTATTAGGCCTCAAGATAAGTGTCTGAAATCCTAGATCAGCTTGCTTGTCCTTGGTGAAGATGAGTGTCACTGCATCTGTGCCTGCTTGTATTCATTGAGCGTATATGGGGGAGTGTACAGTTTACAGAATGTATATAACACGTGGGGTTTCTTGTCTTATTGTTGTTTTTATGAACTTGAATATCTAAGTTAGTCTAATTGTTCTTTGATTCGTTCACTAAGAGTCTTTAAGTGCACTCAAGTACAGTATGTTCAGTACAACTGAATTTGAGTTTCTGGATGGCATGAACTGTATGTGTAGTGCTGGAAAAAGTGTTTCTGGGAGTCGTTCTTGCTGATTCGGAGCTGTGTATAGATACACAAAGCCCTGAAAAACTGAATGACCGCCTTTCTTATTACTCCATTGAATTATGTAACTTCTGACATCTGCTGTGTTCACTTTACACCAGGATTATTATAGTTATCTAAAACCAAAAAAAAAAATTTGTTGGTTGAAATTACATGAACGTTAACTGAAACAAAATAAAATATATAAAACCCTTTAATTGCAAATAGCCTACATGACAAGGCAAATATCTCATTTTCATTTAGTTTAACTTGGTGTATTAAAAAACTAAAAGTGAAATAAAAATGAATAAAAAATGTACATTTAAAAAAATTTACAAAACAAATAAAAATGACAAATAACAAATATGAACAGTAAAAAAAAAAAAAAACATTCAAAAACTATAATAAATCTCAAATAATTCTAAAATAACATTGGTTCATACATCTTAATCATTAACACACATTTTTACAGGTCAATGACTGATAAGAGTGTCCATGATAAAGAAAAGTAAAAATCTTTTAAAATTCTTCTTTAAAATGCACACTAATTTCTTGAAATATACCTTTTATATTAAAGGCAGAGTAAGTGATTTTTCAAAAACACTTTAGAAAACTGATTCGGGCCGAATCGCAAAACAAACTTGTAGCCAATCAGCAATAAGGGGCGTGTCTACTCGTGATGTGGAGGAGAGCGCGTTCAGTGCATGTTACATAGATTTTTAAAGGTTTTTAGATATACTTTTAAAAGTAAAATTTTACAATTGTCATGAATTATTAATATTTTGGGGAGTTGCACCACATGACCTGAACTAACCTTGCTTTGTCATATTTCTATTTTTTTTAAATGCGATTGATTGACCTTGACACATGTTCGTTTTCAATTTTATATCTAATTTTTTTCTGCATGCTGTTTGCACCACATGACTTTCAGTAACAACAAATAACTTTGAATTGGAAGACAAATGTTTTTCAAATATTAATAATCAGTGCAGCCATTTTTTATTATTGTAGAAGTAATGATAATAAAACACATCAAACTACTTAATAAAGTTTTCGCTACAAGAATTTAATTATTTTAATTATATCACCCTGAGAAGTGGTCAAATTAATTTTAAACATATATTTAAAATGAGAAATTAAAAACATGCTCATCATAGAAGAGGTGTGTTAAAGTCACTCTATGTATGAATTGCATTAAAAAAAATTTTTTTTTTAAAGTTAATAGAGCATTATTAATTCGCATGAAAACAAGACAAAAAAAAGATTATTTTTCCTCATTCTCTTGAGTGGATAACATTATTATTACAAATTTGAATATTAATTCTTATATCTTGTTATTTAAAATTCCTATTCATTGACTTTGTGATTGTTGGAATCCTTTGTCTCTAGTCAAAGAAAAATGGTTACTGTTGGTCAGCTAATTAGAGACTGTAGCTTCTTCCTGTATTATCCTTGTCTGTCCTTGCATTGTTCTTGTTGCGTCTGTGCTGTCAGGCCTGGTCAGGCCTAGAGTGCACCATGAAATCAGACACTGTTCGTCAAGCAGTTGTGTGGTCATGCTTCACGGCTCCGCTAACACGCCCCCTTGTATTTTCTATCCACATATACACTTACAGTCCACAGCTGCTGTCACAACGCTACTGTCTCAATCACTATTTATTTCTGTCTTGCAGGCCTTGTAGGGGCAACCATTATGTTAACAGTAGGACTTAAAGCTTCTGTCCTGCCATGCTACTGTATGTGGCCTGTTTTAGCATCGGGGCTTTCCCTGTTACAGTCCACTCACACCAGCCAACCGTACAGAGACATTACTTGCAAGCCAGAGTAAACCATGTTGCTATACAAACAAATAAAACACACACAATACTTACATCAGCAAGTCATACGTAGTCGTACCCTAAAACACACAGCCATGCATAAACAAATACATGAAACCAAATCAGCACTTTCAAAAAAATTCATAACTATTTTACATTTTGTTAGTTTTAGGGGTGGACTTTCAAGCTTTTTTTTTTCATATATTTACATAAATCACATCGTACAAATTAATACTATATCGTCACCTCGTAAAATAGTTGTGCTTTCTCATGAGATTGGGTTAAACCAAAAAAAACTAATTGGAATACAAATGGTCAATAGTTAAATCTATAAGCATTGATGAAGCAGTTATTTGTGTGTTTATGTTGGTCTAAATGTGAAACATTAGAAATTTTAATAATTCCAGTTCAGAAAAAAATGTTTTTTTGTTTATAAATGTTTTTTTTGCACTTTATTTATTAATTTTTCAAACAGGTTTAAAGTTAAAATTAAACAATTACACAATTATGTATTTTCTTTCCCCACCCCGTTCCACAACCCTGAATTAACAGAAAGTAGAAAAATAATAGATAAATAACCAATAAATAATTATTTTGAAGAAATATAAGAAAAATATAAGAAAAAAATAAATACAATGTTGTTATCAAATGTTGAGATAATTTCAATAATAAATATACTTTTTTTTAAAGTGTCGATATATTTCAGATTTTACAGGTTGTGCTATGATGTGATTCACTAAAAAGAACCGGCTCAAAAGACTCATTCACTCAAGAATCAAGCCGTTTCTCGATGGGTGTTTCTCAAATAGAAGGCTGCATATCTCGGCTGCCACATCATCAAACGTCTCTGAAGGCCATCTCAATCGCAAGGATCCTTGGAAGGCAGCCTTCGTTTCACGCCCTTCATTCAGCTGAATTAGAAGGATGCATGGGATGTATCCTTTGCGACCTTCAATCACCCACAATCCTTTGTACCCATTCCATTTCATGAAGAATAAACTGACGAAAAATGATTCAGTACTGAGCTTGTCTGAATTTATTATGAAATGTAAGACATACATAAATAATTCGGACATAAAAGCATAGATGTTATTTTTTGTTTTGGTGTAAATTACTCACTAAACGCTAAACTGCCAATCATGTAAGCCACCGGGAGACTAGACGGCTGTGATTCATTGTATTGCATTAATAGAAAGCCAAATAATATAATGATTTGTAATACAAAGTATTTTTCCAAAACATAGCCATATGTTATGTGACGTAGCCATGTGCACTTACTAGACTGTCTCATTCTAGCATTTAATGCAGAGGAGGACTCTAGCCTACAAGCCTCTGAAGGACTGAACTAGGAAGGACGCAGCCTCGGTAGGATGCAGCTTTCCATTTGAGAAACACCCAATATGCGTTCTTGTCTGTATTTGTGTTCTTGTGGACTTGTGAAACGTCATCAGTCGTCGCCCAAGTACTGTTCCAATTCAAAGTTCACATCTAGCCAAGTACAGTTCAAATCAAGGATGTGTTCTTGCTCCGCCCCTTTTATCAAGGATGCATCCAGAGGTGACTTGTGCGAACTTGAGGCAGCCAGGTATCCTAGAATGCATTTCACGCCAACCAGCAAGCGTTAATGGCGGAGGAGAAAACCTGCATAATTTTCAAAATATTACTGTTAGCTACTGTGTCATGAAATGCAGTTCTAAGAGTATTACAGGCGAGAATGTAGTTGTTTAAAACTTAAATCTGTGGTTTATTTATAAAGATAGCGCCTATTAGAAAATTTGCTTCGCCGATTACAGAGACGTAGCTCCACGTGATCACCGGGCGCTCAGTGCTCATGTATCCGCTGAGAGCAGTCTCACCTCGGCTAGTCCTTCTGAAATTTCCCGCTGGCTCTGATGTCTCTGTAGAGGTTCATGAGGTACAATTTGTTTTGGGTAAATCTAACAGGCAATCTTTGGTCTCATGAATCTATTATTTCTTCCAGGTCATATCGTTTTGGCTGAGCACAAAGTTATGTTTAATAAATTATTTATTTATTCATCGTAATACAAGGCTGACTTTGTTGCATACATTTGACCGAATTGTTTGCTTTTGTCTTTATTTCCTATTACATAAGTCTCTTATACTTTATACTTATCAAATAATATAATGATTTGTAATACAAAGTATTTTTCCAAAACATAGCCATATGTTATGTGACGTAGCCATGTGCACTTACTAGACTGTCTCATTCTAGCATTTAATGCAGAGGAGGACTCTAGCCTACAAGCCTCTGAAGGACTGAACTAGGAAGCGAACTTGAGGCAGCCAGGTATCCTAGAATGCATTTCACGCCAACCAGCAAGCGTTAATGGCGGAGGAGAAAACCTGCATAATTTTCAAAATATTACTGTTAGCTACTGTGTCATGAAATGCAGTTCTAAGAGTATTACAGGCGAGAATGTAGTTGTTTAAAACTTAAATCTGTGGTTTATTTATAAAGATAGCGCCTATTAGAAAATTTGCTTCGCCGATTACAGAGACGTAGCTCCACGTGATCACCGGGCGCTCAGTGCTCATGTATCCGCTGAGAGCAGTCTCACCTCGGCTAGTCCTTCTGAAATTTCCCGCTGGCTCTGATGTCTCTGTAGAGGTTCATGAGGTACAATTTGTTTTGGGTAAATCTAACAGGCAATCTTTGGTCTCATGAATCTATTATTTCTTCCAGGTCATATCGTTTTGGCTGAGCACAAAGTTATGTTTAATAAATTATTTATTTATTAATCGTAATACAACGCTGACTTTGTTGCATACATTTGACCGAATTGTTTGCTTTTGTCTTTATTTCCTATTACATAAGTCTCTTATACTTTATACTTATTCTTTTATAATGGCTATTATTTGTTAATTAAAACTGACATTTAACAAAATAGGCAGAGCTGTGCTTGTCATATTTCATTTTATTATAGGCTATACAGTGAATATAATCAGAATATATGTGCACATATTACCTAAACCATATATTAATGTTTTATATTTTTAAAATGAAAACGAAATGAGGGTTGTGAGATGATCTTGTATTATCAAATGGTTGGTTGGTTTCATTTTGGGGTAGTTTACAAGGACTGGTGCTATTATTTCAACAGGAGTCACCCGAGATACACACAAACAAATGTCCCTTCTCCACTGTGACTGAAAGCTCCCCAGCCATTGTCTACAAAATAATACCTGTGTGGATTGGGATGGTCCTTGGAGAGTATAGCATATTGTTGCTCTTTCCTACCCCTTGAACTGGCTCTAATTTAATTCAATCAACATGGCAGACTATGATATGGAGCAGAATATGAGCTGTTCAACAATTATGTAACCATAAACATGGACCAGTAAAGATAGCAAGCTAGAAGTAAAGAGTAACTCTTATGACAGAAACATGGCCTTAGGCCTTCAAAATGTCTCACGGTTGCATTGATGACACTCTTGCACTCATGTGTTTGGCCTAAATACAGCTCTCCTGGGTGTGTGAGCGTGTGTCTAAGTGCTCAAAACATATCGCATTTACACTGACTAGAGCCAATTCAATTAATTAGAGACTTCTAAGGAACACATAAAGCCTGTCAGAGAGCATTTTTACAAGCAAGTGGTCAAATGCCAAAGGTGGAAGAGGTTTATCTGAACTAACTATAGACACTGGTGCCATCTGCTGTCAGTATGTTGCTGAACCATTGCTTAAGTGTATGGCTAAGACACTTAATGAATTGAGGATTTGTCTTTTTGGGGGTAATTTAGCATTAAGTCAAAAAAGCGCTTTTGAATGTGATTTTTTTTTTTTTTTACACTTTGATATGGATTACATTTTGTATGCCACTGAAATGGCTGTGTACAGAAAATTATTCTGGAAGACTAATTAAAGCATCATTATTTACAATTTGATGAGTATTTGCTCAAAAGCAGAGCTGTACTTTTCAATGGAAGCATTTGGCATTAAAACTAGAGGTGGAAATCCGGTACAAAGCCACCTTTATCAGAGCCGCCGTGCCGGATGACAGTATGAAAAATAAACCTTGCTCTGATGATCCACATGAACAAAAATGACTTGGCGTTCTCTTCTCTTGCCAGCTCTGCTCCCTATTTCAGGATGTGATTCACATGAAAAGCATTTAGCTCTCATCGAGAGCATACATCGCCGCATGAATCACAGAGATGGGTCATTGCCACAGACTCACACATTTGCACCAAAGCAGCTCTACCACCAAATCATGTTCAAATCCATAAACCACATTATTAAAGCAATACCATTTTAAGATATGGTTCTGTACACGATTGAGGATAGTAACCATGGTTTTATTTTGTTTGAGTTGCTGTGACATTGTAGATCAGGGGTGTGCACATTCCTGTTCTTGGAGATTTACCTTCCTGCAAAGTTCAGCTCCAACCCTAATCAAACACACATGCACCAGCGATAATTACAGACAGGTGTGTTGGAGCAGGGTTTGCACTGAATGATACTGTCTCCAACACAGAAAGCTAATGCTGATGTTATACCTATGGCATCAGATAACTTTCTTCAGAGGAAGTGATATTATGTGGAGGACAGTGATGCACCAAAATTTTGGCAAACAAAAATATTTGGCTGAGAAAAGAATTTTCAGTTTTGGTCGAAATACTTTTGGAGGGCCAAAATCATTGACCAAGACCAGGGGTGGGCAAACTTGGCCCTTCCAGGCCACTTTCCTTCAGAGGTTAGCTCCAACCCTAATCAAACACACCTGAACCAGCTAATCATTGTCTTCAAGACTACTAGAAGGCTACAGGTTGGATCAAATTTCTGCAGGAAAGTAGCATGGAAGGGCCAAGTTTGCCCATCATTGACCAAGACGGTTAACATTTCTCCAACGATGCATTTTGAATGTGTCCGCAACCATTTTGTGCACACATCATGGATAAACTACAACAGGTGAACGTGTCAGCAGTGTGGACGCACTTCATCTTCACCCAAAAATGATGCACGACACCCTAAACAGAGTACCAAATCAATTACCCAACTACCCAAATGTAATTACTGAAACGCTATTTTTGGTTTTGGTTTTCAGTTAAATGAAAACTTTCATGGTGTTTTGGTAAAAAAAAAATTAATTGAACTCATGATCATTTTTGTCACCATTATGTTGTAATATCAAGTATGATTAATTGTTCATTCTGTATGAATGTGCTGAGTTATATACCATCACATTTTGGTTAATATTATTGTTTTTCCTCTGCAGATGCAGTGGATTCTGAGACTGAGCCGCTTGTGCCGTTCCAGCTGAAGTCTGAAGGCGAGCTGTTCAACTGCTGTGATGGCACAGAGGATATAAGCCAGAGCTCCTCCAATGACACCCCAGCACCAAACAGACCTGTGTGCCAACCCTGTGGCACTGGTGCACAAATTGACACCACGGCAGAAGATGTCAGTTCTAATGAGGATGAAGAGGAGAAGGAAGTTGCTTCAGAAGAGAAATCTGAGGAGTTGAGTCAAGAGGAGACCTCTTCTGAAGAGATATTTGAGGAGGAGGCACAGGAAGAGGAGGCAGAAGTTGAGTTAGACGAATCTAATGAAGAGGTGGAGGAGGAAGTTCTCGAGGAGGCACGTGAAGACGTGAAGGAGGAGGAGATCTCAGAGGTAGACAGTGATATAGAATCTCAAATGGTTGAGGAATCTGTGGAAGAGGACGACAAGGAAGTTTCTCAGACCGATGAGGAGGTGGTTGAGGAAGAGGAGGTTCTTCAGACTGAAGGTGAAGAAGAGGAACTTTCTCAGACTGAAGAGGAGGTAGTTGAGGAGGAGGAGGTTCTTCAGATTCAAGAAGAGGCAAGTGAGGATGAAGAGGTTTCTCAGACAGAAGAGGAGGCAGATGCGGTTCCTCAGCTTGAAGAGCAAGTGGAAGAGAAATCAGAAGAGGTAACAGAGGAAGAAGCTAAAGAAGAGGAAGCTGTAACAGAGGAAGAAGGAGCTCCTGAGGAACAATCTGTAGAAGAACCAGAAGCCTTTGTAGAAATGGTGGAAACAGAAGCTGCCGAGGAACTAGTAGCAGATGTTGTTGCATTATCCCAAGAGGTGACTGAGGAACTTGAGGAACCAACTCCAGAACAAATTATGGTCCAAGAAGATGTTTCTACACCTGCTAAAGAAGTAAAGGTGGAAGAAGTGTCAGATGATGTACCAGCAACCAAAGCGTCTGAGAAAGGTACAATAGGATTCAGTCAGCATAAATAACATTGGACATTTCATGGTAATATGAAACAAGATAATATTTAATTGTTGAAATTCTAAAATCTATTAGAAATAAATTTGTAAAATCACAAGTTCTGGATTTTGTACACGTATATTTACTAAACAATGTTGATATTCACTAAAAGTTCTGAGGGAGTCAGTCCAGTCACTTAAATAAGAATCCATGCAATCAGGAATTTCACGTGAGGGCAAAACATTTTCCTCTGCAGATTTTGCTAATGTTCAGTTTGGTTTGTACATTGACCAACAGAAAGCTGCTTGGTTTGAAAATGACTTTTGAGAAAAAAAAATGCTAATGTGACTGCGCCTTTAGACTAATCTAAAGTCTAATATATTTAAACGCTTCAGAATCATCATAAAGCCTCTTGTTAAAGCCCATTATAGTGGAAATAACCAGAGAGAAGGAGCTATATTGTTGTCCCGTCGCCAGGGGGCAGAGTTGGACACTATTGTAAAGTCAGTTCCTCGTGCTTCTCCACCTGATACTTTGGTCGAACCTAACAGAAATAACCCCTGGCACAAGTCCATTGCCATTCATAACAATATGTTCTCTGGCCTGCATGGAGGACAGTTTTGTAATAGGGAAGAAATGTTTCAGATGCTTTTAATAGTACATTGATTGTGTTTGACTGGCTTCAAATAGATGGTTGATGTACATGTCACAGTAGATGGATCCAACATGGAAAAAAAATAAACAACTAAAACGGCAATAAGAAAAATAACTGAAATGACAATCAACCTCCACCTGATACTTTGGTCGAAGGTGGCACAGGAATAAACCCACCACCAAAATAACCTAACAGAAATAACCCCTGGCACAAGTCCATTGCCATTCATAACAATATGTTCTCTGGCCTGCATGGAGGACAGTTTTGTAATGGGGAAGAAATGTTTCAGATGCTTTTAATAGTACATTGATTGTGTTTGACTGGCTTCAAATAGATGGTTGATGTACATGTCACAGTAGATGGATCCAACATGGAAAAAAAATAAACAACTAAAACGGCAATAAGAAAAATAACTGAAATGACAATCAACAAAAACGGAAGTGTATGTCTGTTGGGTAGAACACATCACAGTGATGCAGATAATATGGCTGAAACTAGCGTGCCAGCATGAAACCATAACTAGAACATCACCATTTGTGTAGGTCAGCTGCGCACTAAAATAAACAAGCAACACATTGAGCTGATACATTGTTTCCTGTGATTGTGATTCTTGTGTAAATACAGATGCAGCTTCTTTCCTCCGAGATCTTGTTTACTTCAGATGTAAATCTAAATTCTGGCAATGTTCTGTTGATTCCACAACAGACTTCTTAGCTGTAAATAATAAAAAATAAAGATAAATTACATAGAACCAATTTAGAAATATGTCCACAAAACAAAACGAAAAGGTTTACCTAGAAAGTAAAATGTAAAGTACATTTTTAAAATAGTATTTTTTAAAAAAAATAAAAAATGCAAAATAATAATAACCTTGTTCTGTGTGTCCACAAGAAAGAAAATGTTATGATGATATGAGCTTCATGTTTTATGCTAATTTAGAATTTTGATTGGCTGTTTTTCTCTGGCAGTGGAGAAAACAACCCCCTCAGGTCCTGCCACAAGAGATCAGTCTCACATTGAAGAGACGCTGCGTCTGGCAACAGCTGAACCTTCAAAGGAATTTGTTGGTGAGTCATATAATGAAAATAAAAAAATATATATATATGAAAAAAAGGAAGAAAGTATTACCTTTCTGGGCAATACAGTATGTACCATACGACGCCAGTTATTTCATTAACCAATCGCAATTTAGCTTCACCAAAATCTCAGAATGGTAAATAGGTAACTTTTGAAGTAGCAGAATGAGTCAGTTTCTAACATAATTTCATCAACTCTACCTCTTATAGATGCTCTGAAGAAGCTGCAGCATGTCTACAACACTGCAATTAAACCCTTGGACAAGGCCTACAAATACAATGAGCTCAGGCAGCATGAAGTGTCAGGTAACGTCTTTTGATATTGGATTCAGTTTTAAAACGTCATTCCAGACTACTGCTCTTCTACTATGGAAAGGATCTAAATGAACGATCCTCAGTTGAACTCTGTTTTCTTCATATTGTTC
The DNA here is from genome assembly GCF_001515625.1 of Sinocyclocheilus rhinocerous. NCBI lineage: Eukaryota > Metazoa > Chordata > Actinopteri > Cypriniformes > Cyprinidae > Sinocyclocheilus > Sinocyclocheilus rhinocerous. The sequence continues at coordinate 74,593 of NW_015632032.1, forward strand.
AGATGCAGAGATCACATCTAAGCCCATGGTCCTGTTCCTGGGTCCTTGGAGCGTTGGCAAGTCTTCCATGATCAATTATCTTCTGGGTCTCGATGACACTTCACAACAGCTTTACACTGGTAAGCAATCAATCATCAAATGAATGATTGTAAAATGAAATGAGCTGTTATACAATTAAATATTAGTTCTTCTTTGTTCCTTCATCTCACTCTCTTTTGCCTTCTCTCAGGAGCTGAGCCCACAACCTCAGAATACACTGTACTGATGCATGGTGAGAAGTTTCGTACCATTGAGGGCATTGTCATGGCGGCAGACAGTTCCCGCTCGTTCTCACCACTGGAGAAGTTTGGTCAGGGGTTTCTGGAAAAGCTGGTTGGAATTGAGATGTCGCACAAACTCCTGGAGCGCGTCACCTTTGTGGACACGCCTGGAATCATTGAGAACCGCAAACAACAAGAGAGAGGTGAGAATACAATATTCACAAAGACTCGAAAAAAGAGTTTGGTATGAACAAATTGATCAAAAGTGAAAGTAAAGACGTTTATAATGTCACAAAGGATTTCTATTTCAAATAAATACTGTTCTTTTGAAGTTTCTATCAGAGAATCCTGAAAAAATGCATCACAGTTTACAAAAATATTAAGCGGCACAACTGATTTAAACCGTGATAATAATAAGAAATGTTTCTTGAGCAGCAGATCAGCATATTAGAATGATTCCTGAAGGATCATGCAACAGTGAAGACTTGAGTAATGATGCTGAAAATGTAATTTTACCTTCAAGGGATTAAATACATTTTAAAATATATTAAAATAGAAAAAAAACAATACTTCACTGGTCATGCTGTTTGTTTTATACCGTATATTCACTAGTGGTTCTGTAGCACCACTGAATAAGTAGTTTTTAGTATATAGCATTTCCCCAGAATTGACGTAGTGCATAAAAATTAGGGGTGCTCCGATTGATCGGCTACCGATCGCTATCGGCCGATAATCACGTTGGGATGATTGATCGGCGGTCTCTAAAAAAGGCCGATCTCAAAAAAACTGATCTCAAGCTGATGACGCGCCTGCCCTGAGAGGTTTGGCACGACATGCAGCGGCACCGTCTCAGTCTCTGTCAGCCCTTTTAGATAAACAAGGCAAAAATAGATGGCACTGGTGGAAGTAGGAAAACAAAGTTCTTTATGAGCTGCAGGATTGCCTGTAATAAAGATTTCAATGCAAAAGGAAAGGCAGTAGAGCTGACCATTTCTGTCAATGGTTGAAAAAGCATTTTCAGTGACAATGTTTGGATTTTAAATCTAAATAATGGATAAATGTTGTGTTTGTGGTAAACAGCCACGGATCAGTAGCGGACTCCTG